>NC_079212.1:134993887-135019860 GCF_029633865.1 Lampris incognitus
CCTCTATGACACTCCATAAGACATTAGTTTACTCAGAGGGGAGCACTTACAATTCATACAACAGGCCTCACACATCCAGCACCTCTGAATTCCCAACAGCAAGTCAAATCTTCCAGCAAGAGGCCCTGACATCCTGACGGGTCGGTCCAGATGTCAGAGATGAGGTGTGTGTGTGTGTTTGAGAGAGAGAGAGAGAGCGATAGAATTTGAAAATTTGAGACATATAGATAATTTGAACTTGCAAATTTGTGAGAGTGAGAGAGACAGAGAGAGAGAGACAGAGAGAGAGAGAGAGAGAGAGAGAGAGAGAGAGAGAGGAGAGAGAGAGAGAGAGAGACAGAGAGAGAGAGAGAGAGAGAGAGAGAGAGAGAGAGAGAGAGAGAGAGAGAGAGAGAGAGAGAGAGAGAGAGTGCATGCAAGAGAGAGAGCGAGTGCAGTAGAGAAGTAGAGAGAGACCGAGTTGAAAATTTGAGAGAGAGGTAGAGGTGGAGAGGTAGGTAGAGAGAGAGAGAAAGGTAGTGGTAGAGAGAGGTAGACAAAAAGGGAGAGGGGGGGTAGAGAGAGACAGAGGTAGAGAGAGACAGACGTAGCGGTAAACAAACAGGGAGGGGGGTAGAGAGAGAGAGAGAGAGAGAGAGAGAGAGAGAGAGAGAGAGAGAGAGTGATTGGGGCCATTGTGGTGAGGCTGAGTTAACTCACTTGCTTCACCTACACGACCGTCTCCGTAACACAAACCAGGAGCGTGTCAGTTCTTCTTACCTTGGTCGGTACGCAAGGGGGAAACAAAAACCAATAAAGAAATAAAGATGAAAACGACCCACAGAAAACTGAAGTGAACTCCACCGCCGGTGTCTGCTATCTGACAATCAGGTACTGAAGCGCGTTGTCTGCTGTCAGGTAGCGGCACAGACGGGCATGTCTGTGAAATTAGGGGCTCCCCAGATCCATCATAACCCAAACAACAGCTGCCCAAAACGTGTCACTGTAATTTCACCGTTGCTTTTTTTTTTTTTTTTTTTGGTCTTGTTATTTTAATAAGCAGTTTGAACACGTGACACAATCCCCACCACCAACTGCCCTTCTTTCGGGTGAGACGGTGAAATGCTTAACATAAATAGCACACGTCCTCCCACATACTCCACCCAAACTGCAACCTCCTCGTCTGAGACGTCCAAGGTGTCTGTACCGAGCCGGAGGTGTTGTTCCACTGACATATAAAGAAAAGACAAGAAAAGAAAGAAAGAGAGACAAAGAAATGAAAAAAAGAAAGGAAGAAAGAAAGCTGGACATATGCAAGAACAACACAACACAACACATTTGAGACGTCTTTCCACGTCGAACACCGGTTTTCCTCGTTTCATCCCTGCCGTAAAGCGGCAGAAGCTGCGGAAAACTCCCCAGTTCTCATGCAGACACAAAACTCTGAAAAGTCCTCGGCCCCGGAGGAATGTGAAATGTGAGTTGTGTGAAGACGGGGCCAGGCGGACAAACAAGGGAGGCCCTTACTGATAAGGAGAGACCTCCTCAACCTGTCAATCACGTCCCTCCTCTGTCAGTGACTGGTTAATCTGGTGGTGAGAGGTGGGGCCTACAGACAGACGAGGGGTCAGAAGGCGAAGAGAATGACAAACCCCCTACGAGATCAGTCTGTCGTCAGCATATAGTCGGATAAAAGGTAAGAACTCGATGCTTCTGTGAGAATGGATGAGAGTTTTGAAAGGACCATACCGTTCTTGTTTTGTTTTGTTTTGCACGTTTTAGCTCACTTGGTACAAATCATGCATATTTTACTTAACTCCCAATCGTTTTCCAAAGCACGTTGAACATTTTTCAGATGTTTCGAATAAGTTTTTCCTATCCTGTAGACCAGTGTTTCTCAACCGGGGGTCCGCGGACCCCTAGTGGTCCGTGGTGTAATTGCAAGGGGTCCGTGAAAATAAAATATCTTTAAAAAAAGATCCTAGGACATTTATAGAAATAGGATTATTTTACTCAAATGTGACTGAGACCTTTATCTACCTAAACTATAAAGGGTAACAGGACTTTTTCTCTGATTACATCTGTTTCACGAGTGTAATTTATTGTATTTTAATAAGAGATCTCGCTCCCGTTTGCATTGTTAAAAGTTACTGCATAAAAATTCTGTTGTTACATATATCTGAAAGTTACTGAATACATATTCTGTTTTGTTACATATATCTGAAAGTTACTGAATACATATTCTGTTTTGTTACATATATCTGAAAGTTACTGCATAAGAATTCTGTTTTGTTAACTATATCTAAGTTACAACTGAAAGCTCTTATTTTTGCCCCAAAGAGTGAATAAAGGCTATAATGCAATTTAAAATGCAGTTTCTACTGTTTCTATCAAATTGCAACCCCCCTCCCCCAAGATCAGGTGGAGGGGTCCTCAGGGTAGATCAAAAATACGCAGGGGGTCCAGGACCCCAAAAAGGTTGAGAACCACTGCTGTAGACAACTGGTGGTTTCCATTGATCTCTGTACGATATGAAAAATTAACTTGCAGACTTGACACTTGCTTGAGATATGTGATCCAGCACATTTTTTTTGTCAACCCGGCTGACCGTTGAGGGCTAATAGAGTCAACTTCTTGACTGTCAGTCAACTTCAGTTCGTGAAATAGTCACGACATTTAATCCATTGATTCGTGTATTCCGCTATTGAAACTGAACAAAACAAGCGTGATTTCTCAGAATCGGAGGAGGAATAATGAAAACGGATGGGCGTAACACTAGCCTGTCATGCTGTTGAGGTATCAAGGACACTTTCGTGTTTTTGTGTTGAGAAATGTTAAAGATGTCTTTGAAATCCACAGGTCGATATGCGACGGATCCTGTCCGGCCCGCCCACCGGACTGATAAAACTAAAATAAAGAAATAAAAACGAGGACAAAATGTCGTGATTAGGGTTAGGGTAGGGGTTAGTTTCAACAGCGGAAGGCTACGTTAGCCTACCCATGATTCTCAGCTAGTTTGAAAGTCGTGCTGAGTGTCACGAAAAAAGGAAGAAGGAAAATTCGTGTCCATGTACACGAATCAATAGATTAAATGTCGTGACTATTTCACGAACTGCTGTGAGACTGGGCAGTCTACACCGTCTTCATGGTGACATGAACGTTGGGCGGGCAAGCAGGGAATCTAAGGTGGGTTGAATCAGCTGTACGTGGAATTAAAAGGAATTGAGAAATTGGGTTATTATTCAAAATCATAGGACGCTAGGCTGAGGGAAATGGTTGGAAGCAGTGTAACGTGCTGTAACGTATACACCGCTAGTAAACATGGACAACACCAGTTTGGTCCTTCAGCACGGCTGCGGTGTTGCAGCTGAATGAGGCGGTGTGGATGGGAAGTGTTGTTGCTTTCTGCATCCTGCACAACACGTCTGTCTGAATCTCAGCAGAGGTTTCTCGATGTGTGCAGGCCACTCCTGCAGAAAAGGCAGAGACGGCGAAATTGTCGGTTTTCCGTCATTGCGTGTGGATGTAAATACTACGGGGGGGGGGGGGTAAATCAAACGAGGACACCGAAAACAGCGCAGCCCTTTTTGAACAAGAACCTTTTTTTCAGCTTATATAAATCCCATCATCTCCATGACAACAGCTTCACTGGTAACACGGCGGAGACGCGTTCGTGTGTAGCCATGGCGACGCTCTGTGATTGAATTAAGGCGCACCTGTGCACATTATGGACGCAGATAAAAAGACGGAAAGCCTCAGAGTGCCTCCGATCACACACGGCGGCGCCGGTAGATTTTGGAGACGGGCTTCACGTGCACGTTGACTGGCCGAGTCGGCTCACGCACGAGGAATGCGACTTTGTACACTGTTGTCAGTTACACACGACATACACGCGTATAACACACATACATCATAACTACACAACAAGGCACGAGAGTAAATTAGGAGAGATACGCTTAAGATCTCAAAAACATGTAATAAATATATTAAATGTAAATAATATAAATGATGATAAATTGTCCTGACAGAAAACCAGAGTAAAATAGCCACAAATGAGTGTCGACCCCACACCTGGATTTATAGTTAAATTCTCTTCTGGGTTTTTTTTTTTAATCCCAAATAAAGCCGTGACTGTTAGTAAGGTCCTCTGCTCCATCCATTATTCATGCTGGCAGCTCTCCCCCACGATAAACCACCACCATTCAAAAGTAAACCATAGCACCGAGGGCACAGTAAAGGCAACGTATATGCACTGTAACGTAACACATAAATGAAAACTGTATCACATATAAAGTGTAAACACACAAACTCAAGCTGCTGTGTGATGGGGATCAGACGGCTCCACTCGCAGCTCTTAGCTTTTCCCCTGCTTAGCAATAGGAGATGTGTACACAGCATAGCTGATCACAGGCCACAGAAACACTTAGGAGATGTAGTCGGGCTCAGCTTGTATGTGCTACACAGGCCACTCTGTTCAATAATTGCAGAATGTTATGCCGGCTCTGTCAATATATTTTCTCAGAGCCCAGTGCCTCTGAATATTTATGAGCGATACATACAGCTATTTGTGATAAATATTTGATGCTACTTTACTCACAGTACTGGTGTAGCGCCACGGTAAAGGCCTAAATGAGACCGCGGTGCTCATTCATTCGGTTACCTATATCAGTAGGTATGTCGATACTGCATACTGTACACACACACACACACACACACACACACACACACACACACACATTCACGTTTCTATCTATCTCACTCACTCACTCTGTCTGTCTGTCTGTCTATCGATCGATCGATCGATCGATCTATCTATCTATCTATCTATCTATCTATCTATCTATCTATCTATCTATCTATCTATCTATCTATCTATCTATCTATCTATCTATCTATCTATCTATCTATGTACTTGTAAACAGCTATCTATCGATTTAGACAGACAGACCGATCAATCGATCGATCGATTTTTATAGATGGATGGATGGATGGATGGGCAGATTTTACTGTTCCACCGTACTTTAATCAAACCATATAATCGCCTCATTTCGTCCAGTTCAGACTCAGAAACATTTTATTAGTCATTTCATGCACTTGCACACATGAAATGAAACGAAACATCGTTTCCCCCAGCAGTGCAACACAAAGACAAAAACACATATCCAAAAACTACAACAACACGTATATCCAAACTCACACATATATCCAAACTCACACATATATCCAAACTCACACATATATCCAAACTCACACATATATCCAAACTCACACATATATCCAAACTCACACGTATATCCAAACTCACACATATATTGAAACAAACAAAAAAAACCACTGTCCAGGAGAACGAAGGCCAGCCAGGCTGACTGTCAGAACTGCCGGTCTGCATGGGCTAGCGGTTAGCTTAGCCTGCGCCGCTTCCGCTTCCTGTCAGGCCGGCCTCGGTGTTTCCTCTTCGGGCGCAGCTTCAGGCAGGCCCGTGGTCCCTGGGCCCACAGCAGGCAGTAGACCAGGCTCCCTCAGCCGAGCCAGCGCCAGCTCTCCCGGCCAAGCTTCGGTTCAGGTTAAATTCTCCTCCTACTGTAATGCGGGAAAGCAGAGACGCGAACCAGCTCCTGAGCTTTACAAACCCCCGACACATCCCGACTGTAATTAGATAAAAACAATAACCCTTGAGATAGACGTGCACCTGTTCAGTAGCATCCGTCTGTAGCCAAGCAGCGCGACTACAGGGGGACCGGCCGCGGCGGGCTCTGCAGCGTTGCCTTCACAGAGAATGGCGACGTGGCTTTACTGAGGACATTGTACCAGGGACTTGTGCCAGAGGTAGAGGGGTGATAGTCGGTAACCGAGAGGCCCAGAATCAACTGCTTAAGTAACTGACACGGGATGAAATGAAATGACGGATGGTCTGAAAGTGACGAGAGTCCAACATAAAGTAGACTTTAACGACACACACGCCCTCGCATCGCTCTCACTCTGACTTACAGCTGACACACACTCCATTTGCTTCTTTATATACCGCCATCCGTGTCTCGGCACCGGTGCGTCCATCATACTGGTCCCAATATCTTCGCAAGGAGAAACGTATATGGGATTAATCACTAACACAGATCAGACGTGACAAATTACAAACCGTCTACAGGCGCAGTACTGATAATGTGACAGAGGCACTCCAGCCGCCACACAAACCACACCTCCCTGCCACACTCATATATACCTCTTTTTTTTTGTGCTGACTTTCAGGTAAATCTAACATAAACACATGCATGGCTTGGTAGTCTGTAACACCCATAACAAAACTCTGAGTACTGTTTTCCATGAGTGATAAAGCAGTGTGTTTCTGTAGGTATGTCGTCACGCCACTAGGGGCGCCCTGCAGTCTGCTGGAAGCGCGATGCGTGACGTCACACAGATTCAATGCTGAGGAGCTCCACCGGTGTCACTCTTCAATGCAGAAGAGACAAAACACATAAAGCCCAAACCAACTTTGGGTGGCCCAGTGGTTAGCGCTGCCGCCTCACAGCAAGACGGTCCTGGATTCGAACCCCCGGGGTTGTCCAACCTTCAATATATATTATAGAGAATTCGGGGGGCAGTCCGGGAACCGTCACAGCCGGGACGCGAACTTGTATTTTCCACTCCGCAAGCGACAACGTTAACCAGTCGACTAAAGGGTCCGACTCGTTAGTCAAGGACCAACGTGTCATCCATGCACGTTACAATATATTCAATTAATATTTATTAATACATATATTTATAATATAGATATATTAATCTATGTATAATATTTAATATTAAGATTTAATTTATATATATAAATGGTAATGGATTAATAAAGTATCTCAAAATAAAAATAAAAATAAAAAATCAACAACTTCCACAGACCAGATGGTGCAAAGTGACTGGGAAGGCAGCCAGTATGAATCAGACTAACTAACAGCGTCCTTTCAAAAACACTTGCTGTAATGAGCTGCCATCCCAGTGCTCCCAGTCTTACTGGCCGTGTGCTGAGCCGACGTGACGTCCGAGTGTTTACACAAGACATCCGGGTGATTTCTCTGACACCTTCACATAGTTTACATGGAGTCCTCCGCGATCAGGCCATTCTGGTGTTTATCCCCGTTTAATACAATAAAAAGCTACAATGAATCCAATGAATAATCTGGAAAACAAGTTTGGTAAAGTGATTGAGAAATGTACTCGTGTTCCAACACTGGTGCTTGTCTTCACATGTTTATGTAATGTAATGTACTGAGGAGCTGGTGGACGGTGACTACAGGATGGATGCTAGGTGCTTTAGCATTGATTAAAGCTCAGGGGCCCGTAGTAACACGGGGATCGCCGGTTCGAATCCCTATGTTACCTCCAGCTTGGTCGGGCGTCCCTACAGACACAACTGGCCGTGTCTGCGGATGGGAAGCCGGATGTGGGTATGTGTCCTGGTCGCTGCACTAGCGCCTCCTCCGGTCAGTCGGGGCGCCTGTTCAGGGGGGTGCAATAGCGTGATCCTCCCACGTGCTACATCCACCTGGCGAAACTCCTCACTGTCAGGTGAAAAGAAGTGGCTGGTGACTCCACATGTATGGAAGGAGACATGTGGTAGTCTGCAGCCCTCCCCAGACCGGCAGAGGGGATGGAGCAGCGACCGGGGCGGCTCGGAAGAGTGGGGGTAATTGGATAGATACAATTGGGGAGAGAAAGGGAGAACCCCCCCCTAAAAAAAAACCTCCCCAAGAAAGCTCATCCCTGTTAAGCCAATATTTCAGTCTGAGTGGGAAGTCACTTATTCTCATTAGCGTGATTAGGTAGCACGTCTATTTGAACACGCGACACAAACCACGCTGGAGAAGTTGTTGTACCGCATGCGGTCAGGAAAGAGCAGAGCAACAGACGATGGAGCGGGAAGATCATGGACAGACAAAGAAATTCAAGACTGAGTCTTCAGCAATTTCTGTTAACACAAACAGGACACACACACACACATACACACACATGTGTGTGTGTGTGTGGGGGGGGCAGGGTGTGTGTGACTAATGCCGTAATATAATCATTTGAGATAAAAGCAAAACCCTGTAATGCGTTTTGACACAAAGCTCCCATCAGGAGCGGAGTAAAGGAGCGGCAGAAATGTCCTCTTGATAAAAAAGCCGTGTTTCCAGTTAAATATTAATGACTTCATGAAAGGCTTTACCCACACTGCACCGGCCGCCCTGAATTCAGAAGTGGGCACACTTACACAGAATAGTGATAAATACCCCCCTCCCCCCACCCACCCACCCCCACCCCTTTAAAAGACAGGTACAGAACAACACACACACACTCCCATACATCTTATATACGACTAGCTTCTGTTCATGCACACAACCAGCGTGTGAGTGCGTGTGTGTGTGCGTGTGTGTGCGCGCGCGTGTGTGGCACGGACTTATTTTTCACTTTTCCCTTCCACTTCCTGTGAGTCACCGGCAGCAGAGGAAACAGTTTGCAGCCGAACCTTTATGTGAATGTGAGAAGCTGCCTTAATGCCCACGGAGAACAAAGGCAGGAATCGGCGGCAGCGCTCTGCTGCTTCGCTGCTACATTCCTGCGCACCTACTTCACGTGCTCTGCCGCGCGGCGGCACAGCGCGGTCGTAGAGTCGTTACATAAGCTCCGCTTGTTTAACTATGTCACGGGCCCGGAGTGCCTTATGTAACCGCACGCGGTGGTAGGAATCTGTACATGGTCTCGTCCTCTTTTCATTTATTCCAAAGAAAATAAAAATGAAATCAAGGCTGATCTTTTTGTGCTTGTGGGAGCGCTGACAGAGGAGGCCTCCTGCATTACGGTGCCGCCACAAAGCCGCCGTCGCCACTTAACACGGCCTGACTGCGAACAACGCCGCCCGTACAGCGGGAGGGAGGGAGGGGACGGGAGGAGAGGAGAGGAGAGGAGAGGAGGTGAGGTGAGGTGATGAAGACGGCAGATGAAGAGGCTCTTTATTCCACGCTTTCATTATTGATGTTCAAGAAGGGAACCGAACCCTTGTGGTGACGGCTGGGGCGGTCTGATGGCTGTTGTTCGTGTCGGTCAACACGCGGCTGAAGGAGGTTAAGACTCTGTATGTATTCTGTACTTTGGCCTTGAACACGGGTCAAACGCGGTAGTTCGAATCCCCGTGGTACCTCCGGCTTGCTCGGGCGTCCCTACAGACACAGTTGGCCGTGTCTGCGGGTGGGAAGTGGGATGTGGGTATTTGTCCTGGTCGCTGCACTAGCGCCTCCTCTGGTCGGTCGGGGCGCCCCCCCCCCGGATCGGCAGAGAGGGGGTGGAGCAACCGGGACGTGTTCGAAAAGAGCGGGGCAATTGGTCAGCTACAACTGGGGTGAAAACAGGAGGAAAATGAAAAACAAAAACAAAAACAAAACAAAAACAAAAACCGTAGCGTTCAAAACAACACCGCTGTGCCGGAAAAGTAAACCCCGATACAGCCAACGTGAAGCATGTCGTTGTGAACAGTTCTGGATGAGGATCGGAGTGATGACGTCACATTACACAACCCAGACTCCCCCGCGCTCCTCATCAGAGTCAAGGGGGGAGGGGAAAGGGTCAGGTCAATTTTTTTTTGTATAGCCCAATATCACACATTACAAAATTGCCCCAGGGGGCTTTACAGCAACACAACATCCTGTCCTTACACCCTCGCATCGGATAAGGAACAACTCCCTAAAAAACCCTTTAACGGGAGAAACCTCAGGGAGAGCAACAGAGGAGGCATCTCTCTCCCAAGACGGACAACGTGCAATGGATGTTGAGAGGCTAGCAGAATTATAATGGAATTATAAAATAAATAAAGAATACGGCAGCACGGTGGCGCAGTGGTTAGCGCGGTCGCCGCACAGCAAGAAGAACCTGGGTTCGAGCCCCGGAGTTGTCCATCCTTGGGGGTCGTCCCGGGTCGTCCTCTGTGAGGAGTTTGCATGTTCTCCCCGTGTCTGCGTGGGTTTCCTCCGGGGGGTCCGGTTTCCTCCCACAGTCCAAAGACATGTAGGTCAGGTGAGTCAGCCGTACTAAATTGTCCCTAAGTGTGTGTGTCCTGTGAAGGACTGGTGGCCTGTCCAGGCTGTCTCCCCGCCTGCCGCCCAGTGACCGCTGGGATAGGCTCCAGCAGCACGCGACCCGAATTCGGATAAGCGGCTCGGATAGTGGGTGGATGGCAGGCACGGCGTTATGGGTGGGCCTGACGGTCCTAGGCCCGCCCACTTTTCACCAGGCCCACCTACAATTTTCCTACCCAAAAAATAAATATATATATTATTTTTTACAAATTTTCATTAAGTCATAAATGATTCGAAATCAGCCAATAATCGCATGATTTTGTGCTAAAAATAGTTTTTATAAACATAATTTTACATGTTGATGTTCATGCGTAAGCAAGTTCATGAGACACGTGATGTGATGTTCGACGCCGGCGGGATAGGCTAGGCTAGGCTAGGCTCGGCTAGGCTCGGCTAGGCTAGGCTAGGCTAGTTCCGACTGCCATACCATGAAATGCCTTTGCAATGCAGCCGACTTTGTTGCTAGATGGTCTGAGGCTGAGCCATGTAAAAAAGAAAGGCCGATGTTCATTACTACAGGAGGCCTACTCCGTGACGACAGTAAATTGTTTAATGCATCTTCTCTATGTGCCTTTATGAAACAGAAAAAACCCCGGTGTTAATGAAATCATCTAGCATAGCCCATTGTCTTGTGATGATAGAGATGTGTAGACTGTGGTTGATAGTGATTGATAATGAACTCTAGTAGCATGTCTTTACATGACAGATGACGTTATGAGCGAGTTCTGAATACTGGCTCGCTGCTCTGCTCGCGTTACTCGGGCGTCCCAATTCAATTCATTTAAACCTCCTTCCCAGAGGGGACTTTGCATGCCCTACGCAACGCTGTAGTACCAAACTGCACCACTCTAGGTAGCGCGTAGGGTGGGTATTGGGACAGGGCCTTTGACTGGGCTGTGGTTGCTTGGTCACAGACCTGTTGCGCCCTGTATTGGTCGGTCAGTGATAGAATTATAGTTCAAAAGGGTCACTCACTGGCTTTCAACGTTGGCAAGTGATGGTACCGCTGCTTTTCAAGAAATACATATTTTGCCCTGAGTAATTTTTAACATTTTGGCTCATTTTGTCAATGTTGCATGAATTATGAGGGGTTTTTTGTGATTACATTTGTTATTCTATCTAGCTCGATTTTGGTCTCAAAATGCACCAAATTGATGCATTTAAATTGTCAATATTGAAAAATGTTCTTCCGGGGGAGCATGCCCCTGGACTCCCCTAGTGAATTCCAGGCCCATCCATAATTGGCCTGGCCCACCTAAAACTGAAATCCCGGAGCCGTGCCTGGTGGATGGATGAAGAATATGATGAGGAGGAGGCCAAGCAGTGTCCAGACGCCACCGGAACAGCCCAGGACCCGAGCCACGCGACCACCCTCACCATGTTAAAAAATAAATAAATAAAATTCGTCACACATCACAGAGAGAGAGAGAAGTATATAACATTAAAACAGGATACCAAAAAATGATATGGATTTCTAAACGAAAATGTGATGATGGGGATGCCAAGCATGTGTCCAGGGGGCGACCACCGTCACCATGGAGACCTGGGAGGAGGACAGGCTGCACGTGCACACAAGGGAGACTCACGTCACACCATTCACATACACGCAAGACGAGAAAAGGAGCAGACGTGGTTCGGAGGGAGAGAAAAGACACGAGAGAGAAGAAAGCAGTTTGCAGTAGCCAGTAACCTACTATACTCTATAATCTCTCGGCAGAACAGCGCTGGTAGATTCATTTCATCATCATCCGCCCTGCTGTGGCAGGAACATCAACACCCATTCGACCCTTGCAATACTGTAAAGTACATCTTTATAATCAACACGTTGAATATGGATCGAGAACAGCCCTTCTCTTACAGGATAGCACCGCATCTACTACACATCACACACGTCTGCCCGTCAACTTTTCATGCTCTTCATTTTACAGACTACAGTATCTGTTCGCCAAACACCAATGGCACACTTCTTTTTCCTGTGGGACTTTTTTGTTGTTGACATTTTTGACTCAGAACTGTTGTTTTTTTTCTCTTGAAGGTGTATTTTTTTATTTTCCGTTTCTCAACTCATTCACATACAAGGCACACGTTTATTTTCCAGACGCCTTTCACTCGTTAATAAGATCTCGTTTCCGTCCTGGCTGAGCGCGCGCGAGCTAACAGTCTGGTGGAGGACTAGCTTAGCCTCCGCGCCAGTCTCGGCCAATCAGCTGCAAGTCTGGCCGGGTGGCCGTCGGTGGAGCGTTGTGATTGGATCAGTTCTCCTTTACAGCGATTTGTTTTGATTTAATCGCCTCTCCCCCCTCCCGTGGCGGACATAAAGAGCTTCTGACTGAACATTCAGGTCGCGATTCAGCACTCGACACGGCGGCTTTCGGAGACCCGCGTGGAACAGGACTGAACAGGAAACCGTGACACCGGCTCCCAAATAACTTCTGGGTATTGTTGCACATTCAGCCAACCTACACTGGTATTCAGATTAAGTTCAGTTAAAAAACCCCTTTAAAGTTCACTCTTCTCTTGGTTCACCACTGACAGTTGGAGAAAAACTTGTGAGTGTGTTGATCTGATACTGACTGAGGGTCACACCGGGATTCTCTGATATTGGTCTTTTTTTTTCCTTTTCTTTTTTCCATTCGACACAAAAACAACTTGCCAATCCATTTTCAGCATTTCGGAGTAGAGTCCAAACTACACCTCCAAGCTTCCTTGCAGCAGATGAAATCAATGTCCTACAATACGGTAAATGGCACATTTTGTGTGACATAATGGAGGACGGGGTTCGGAGGGGTAGTTAAGTCGATTTAAGTATATTTATCCGATCGATTGGCCATCTAACAGGAGACCTCAGACAGGGCAGCCCCGCTACTGCCTCCTCTTTCACCTCTTTATGGATTTCACACTTTCAAATGAGCTTAAGCTCTCGTTTTAACAGGAAGCCCACATCTTCAAGGTTTGGCAAAGCTACAAGACAAAGGCGGAGGTCGGGGCTGGGTCGACCTTCAGTGTCAGCTCTTCCTTTTACTGTAAATCAGAATTCACCCAGCGTCGGATTGCTCACCAAGTAACAGGGAAGGTGGGGTGAACCGGGTCTAGACCGCTGTGAGGCGGTCGCTTTTACCTCACCCATGATGTGTTGCGATAGTAAGCCTAATATAAGGACTAATAGGATGACTCACCCCGGTTCTGGTAAGGGACGGGTGAAAACCTGGGTATTTTTCTGTGTCAACGCCACCAGCTCATGTAGCGCATAGAAGGCGTCTTGAGTCATATGGTTTGCCCAAATACTTTGCTATGTACCAAATACTGATACTGTAATGATCACTAATGAGCAGACTCGCTAGCCGGGTGGCTAATGGGTCGGACCCTTTAGTTGACTGGTTAGCGCAGTCGGCCGTGGTGCAGGCGACTCCCGATCGAGTCCCGGCTGCGGCAGATTCTCGGCTGCCCCCCCCCCGAATTCGCTACAGTGTGTACTGCAGGCTAACAGCAGTACACACTGTTGTAGCGCGTTAGGTCCGTGTTAGAATGCTGTGTCATTCCATTACACTATCCTCAGTCAACCAGCTGAAGTGGACACGACTTACGCAACTTATATGGCAACCATGCAAAGCCGCCATTTTCCTCCAAAATACTGTCCAGTCGATTCATTTCACATTTTTCGGTGAAAATAGTACACACCCATGGCATTTTTGGTAAACCACACCCCCCTTTTCTCCCCCAATTGTACCCAGCTAATAATCCCACTCTTCTGAGCTATCCCGATCGCTGCCCCACCACCTCTGCCGATCCAGGGAGGGCTGCAGACTACCACATGCCTCCTCCGATACATGTGGAGTTGCGGGCCGCTTCTTTTCACCTGACAGTGAGGAGTTTCGCCAGGGGGACATAACGCGTGGGAGGATCACGCTATTCCCCGCCCCCCCAGCCCCCCCCCCGAAACAGGCGCCCCGACCGACCGACCAGAGGAGGCGCTAGTGCGGTGACCAGGACACATACCCACGTCCGGCTCCCCATCCGCAGACACGGCCAATAGCTTGTTTGCATATGACGCGCGAACTGTAGGTGGAGGGCAGGAAGTGATTCTCTACACAGGAAGCACTATCACAAACTCTCATAACGCCGGCTGCTCACATCGATTAAACCGAGAAACTACGAGGAGTGCTCATCGAGTACCACAAATGGCTGTTCGTAAGGGGCGCAAATACAAGAAATTGACCGAAAACGCCGGTGGAAAAAAAATGGCTTGCGAACCGTCGTCTGTGTGCAGTGACCACGTCGTCAAAGGTAAAGCCGTTTCATGTGGCTGTGTTCATGTAGCTTAACGGTCTCCTTACTTTTGTAACCGGTTATTTTCGTCACTAACCGCTCGGCTAAAGGGTCAGACCCGTTAGCTAGGGGCTAACAGGTCTTATTAGTAGTTTACACTTTATAACGCTAAAGTTGTTTTTCTTCGCTTTGTACCCCTGTAACTGAACAATACCATTCTGCTGTTCACTTCCTGTCCTCCATCTGAACCCCGCGCGCCATCAGAATCACATGACTGCAAGCAAGCTATTGTCTCTGCAGGGACGCCCGACCGGGCCAGAGGCAACGCGGGGATTCGAACCGCCGATCCCCGTGTTGGTCGGCAACGGAATAGACCGCCGCGCCCCCCCCCGACCGGTAAACTACATCTTTACATGCTACAAACATTGTTAGAGTACTACACATTTAATGTAGCACACTAGAAATGGGTACAAGGTGGTGTCTGAACACCCCTACCATGTACTACTACAGCCATGGTAGGGGTGTTCAGACACCACCTCGGTGGACCGCTGACATAAGGAAATGAGTGGAGGGAAAGATGTAGACAGATGATCAAAGTTCACACCGAAATGAAACGCCATTTAGAAAAGCATTTGTCTCAAAATGGTATAATCTTGTAAAAAAAATAACATACTTTTGGATTTCCCAAGAAAGGACGACGGGCATTTATCTCAGTGTGTCAGAGCCATGTCGCTGTAGGCTTCCTCCATCTCCATACATGCTTTAAGCATTTTAATACACTTAATGGATTTGGATCAGTCTCCTGCTGCGCCACACAGGTTGGAAAGCGCTGGGATTTTTTTTGGGGGGGGGGGGGGTTGTAGGCATTTTCCAGCCAAATTAAAATCAAACACCACTTTTCTCATTCAAATTTAAGCCGAAATTCAATTTCAGAGCAATCCAATTGAAAATACTGATGTTTTTTTTTAACCCAATTCAAGACGGACTTGCAACCTGTTCTGTGAAGGTGGAATCACCCATTCATGTCCGCCTGCTTGCTGTCCCCTCGCCGCGATGCCCCAGCACGTGCTGAGATGTTCTGAACGTTACAACTCCACAAACCCGTCCAGCACACTATCGCAAGGCTGGCAGCCATTCAAGGACGCGGCGTCTTTCTTTCTTTATGTCAAGTGCTACCGAAGTTAACGTTCATTTTTTTCCCCCCTCTGTTCTCGCCCTAAACATCTGCTAGGAGCCTTCAACGGGACACGTCTTCATGCATCTGTTTATGCGTCTGTTTCCGCTTTAAAGAGTACCGGCACACATTACTGGCGTTTGCTGGTAAGTGGATGGTGGTGTGGGCTCGGGGGAAGAGTGATGTGCAACCATGGGACCAGCTTTCTCTTCAGAGGGGGTATGAAAAAGTTCTGAAGAAGTAGCTTAAATAAGACCTACAAAACACACACACACACACACTTTGTCGTGAGTGTTGACCTTACAGCGGATGAATGGCGGATGAATGACAGGTTGAACAGAAGGTAGACGCTTGTCATGAAGCTACTAGGTGGGAAAGGGAAGGACCGCCGATTCAGAAGCGACTGAAGGACACGAGAGATTGGACCACCTGTTTCTTTCTTTAGCGGGACAGCCTTCACATTCAGAAGCCGCCTGGGTTTTACACCTGATAGATATTATAGTATTATAGTGGATATTATCTGTGTCTGCTGTGCCAGGCTTCAGTTTAACACCCCACACCGCCACGCCCGTGACCTTTTACAGCTGATACAGCATGTTGGGTAAAGGTCACCATTGTTTTGGCTCCTCTCCAGTGGTTCTGATGTGTGATTTGAAATGACCTGAGAGTCCGCCATATATGAATATTTCCTCCTTGCTCTCAAAAAATATATAAAATAGCCGTGATGAAATGTAGTCTTACGGCGGACTGCTAATTTCCCTTTCAAATCTCGTCAGGACGTGGCGGAGGTAGACCTGAGCATAGATAGGGCTGTGCAATGTGACCAAAATCTCATATCACGATATAGGTCATTCATATCACGATAACGATACATATCGCGATATAGGTCATTCATGTCATGATAACGATACATATCGCGATATTTCACGATAATGATGCATACCGTAATATAGGTCATTCATAAAACGATAACGATACATATCGCGATATATGTCATTCATATTCATATCATGATGGTGATACATATCACGATATAGGTCATTCATATCACGATAACGATACATATCGCGATATAGGTCGTTCATGTCATGATAACGACACATATCGCGATATTTCACGATAATGATGCATACCGTAATATAGGTCATTCATAAAACGATAACGATACATATCGCGATATAGGTCATTCATATTCATATCATGATGGTGATACATATCACGATATAGGTCATTCATCATGATAACGGTACATATCACGATATAGCACATTTTCTGTAAAGTCGATGAAGAGTTTATATAAAATGACCACATGGAAAGGCCTATTTTTTTCTTACACTATGAATTATATACTCGACAAATAAAAGGTATTTACTCATATTTGATGATTTTTTTCTCCTTTTATGTAGAACCTTTGTGCAAATTGACACGATTCTTGCGTAGGTGGTGAAAGAGGCTAGCGGTGTTTGAGTCTGTTGTGGGGACCGGCGTGCGGCATATTTTGCAAAGTACGGTTTTCTGGTGCGTGTCAGCCTTTTCATGCCCAAACCACGTCCATACGATAGAAGTAGCCCCTCTTTTAGGTACAGGCTCCTCGTTTTGTCCAGGCTGGTCGGAGTCCTTCTGTTCGGAATTACCCCGGTCTGCGTTACGTTCACTGTCCTCCAGGTTTGGTTGTATATTGCCTTCATGCACATTTCCTGCCTGCGTCCGTGCTGTGCAAAAAGAGTGGAAAGGGTCGTCCCAATGACGACAAATACTAGCCGTAAAGAGTGTGATTTGTGACACGACGAAATAAACGATAGCGCTTAGTGTGAAACGATAGACGTTTTCTATGATCACACGGTATATGTTGTCATGTCGCCCAGCCCTACCTGAGCAGGTGGGTCATGACGTCATGGTTCCCCGCTCTCGTTCGCTTCCAGCTGCTGCTTTTCCAAATACAGATGAAATACAGACACAGCGTTGGGCAGCCCAAGGCGTGAAATTACTACGAGATCCTATGTGTGTATCATGTGGCATGAATGGCATGAATTATGGTAAAAACAAAAAAAATGCAGGCCTCAGAAATCCTTATCAGCGAGAGCGCCACCTGTTCAGAGCACTAAATGACCACGACATAAATATATATTTACTCCTTTCAGCCGGAGATTTGATATCGCTAATGTATGTTCCTTGGGCCTTAATGCCGGGGGGGGGGGGGTCCAAAGGATTTTCTTAGATTAGATTTACCAATCACACAGAGTGCTTATAGCCGCAGCCTCGCCGTGACAGGTGCAGAAACCTAAAGAGCCCCTTTGAAAGCTGAACATCTCGGTGCCTCCACACCATGCGTGCTTCCCATTATGGCGATGGTTCACAGCAGTGGGAAGAAAAAACACACACTCTCACAGATCGGCCTGTCTACTGAATAGTAGTACACCATGGAAACACTGTCTTTATCGCTTTTGCTGAGAAACCCCAGTTTCAGCCTTCAACATATTTTACCGACGGGAGTGGAGGTTTAGACACCGGCCTCCTCGCTCCGTCTACTCATTCCGTCATCATCTCGTCCTCTGCTGACGAGGCCGCGGATGTGAAAGGGCTCCGGTTAAGCTTCAAATGGGCTCCCTCTCGTCCCAATGAGATGGAGACATTAATCAATTAGCTTGGTCCTTAAAGGATCTGAAGGAGATGAAGTTCCCCTCTCGCTTTCAAAATGAAATGCCACAGTCTTTCAATCCAGGACATGTTTTTTTTCTCCCCTCCTTCTTCCCATCTTGTTCTCCTGCCTTCCCCCCCTTCCCCTTTCTTTTCATTTCCCACTCCCGATTTCATTCATCTCCCCACTCCCTCCCTCATGTGAAACAGACGTAGAGCGTTAGAAACCAAGAGGAAGGTGAAGAGGAGGGTTTACTCTGGGTTGGAAACGAGAGGATGAGGGCATGAAGGATCTGCAAGGAGATGGGATGAAAAGAAAAACCACTAGCATGTTGTTCCTGTGGACACATCCAAGGATCCAAGGGCTTGTAAACAGCCATCGTCACAGGTTCACTTCCCATGGACGAGCAGTCGTGAGCATCATCCGAACCCATTCAGATTTGTGTCTCTCCAAAACCGCTTCCTGCTGAGACGCTCAAGATTAAATCCAGTTGTTTTCTTTTTGTCAATAGAAACCAGTCTTTGTTTGTTTCAACGTGCACAGACCCGAGTCCCAAAGCTCCAGCTGTCTCTGTTTACATGCAACCTCGTTGTCGTTGGGCCGCCCAGAGATGACGTGACCAATAACATTAATTGTAATGAAAAGTCATATATCTCCACATGAATGGGGAATGTTGTATTCCCTGAGTTTTGCACGCGATGGAAATGCAACAGCAGCTAATTACCAGTACGAGGAAGGGTCATGCCGAGGGTGGAGCGGGCTCCATGAATGGCAGCTGTTTCAATGGCCGATTGTCCAGAGGAACAAGAGACAACATAGACTCATTATTGAAGGTCAATGGTTAGGAAAGGTCGCCAAAGGTTCACCATTCGAGCAGCCTTTTGTGGTCCCCCCCCCCCTCCCGGCCACAGCCGCAATTTATTCACACCAGCTTTGATACCAAACTCAACTTTGCCGGAAGAAAGTGCAAATTCTGCAAAACGCGGGCCTGAACCTGTGGTGGCTGTTGCCATTCTGGAGCTGCTGCAGGATTTCACTACATTCCATCTGCAGTTGCAGAGTTTAGATTTAGCTTGAGATGTGTGTGTGTGTGTGTGTGTGTGTGTGTGTGTGTGTGTGTGCGTGTGTGTGTGTGTGTGTGTGTGTTGTATCAGGAGCTGTTTATCAGGTTTACTCCTTTATGTGCCTGTGTGAAATGTCTTAAGCTACCAGAATAGATTGCGTACTTGTTTGCTGTCTGAAGGTATTTTATTTAACTGCCCCCCCCACCCCACCCCCCCCTTTACCAGCACAAAAGGTCGGTGTAAGATGGTGGCCACAATAATTAAAGGCATGGCCAACAGTGGGTTGCTTTTCTCATCTTGAGAGGATGAGTCGATAGCCCGTGACCTTTTTTTTCTGGGGGGGGGGTGTTCCCCCTTTTTCTCCGAGTTGTACTTTGCCAATTACCCCACTCTTCCGAGCCGTCCCGGTCGCTGCTCCACCCCCTCTGCTGATCCGGGGAGGGTTGCAGACTACCACATGCCTCCTCCGATACATGTGGGAGTCACCAGCCGCTTCTTTTCACCTGACAGTGAGGCGTTTCACCAGGGGGACGTAGCGCGTGGGAACATCACGCTATTCTCCCCCTCCCAGTTCCCCCTCCCCTACGAACAGGTGCTCCGATCTACCAGAGGAGGCGCTAGTGCAGCGACCAGGACACATCCTCATCCGGCTTCCCACCCGCAGACAGGGCCAATTGCGTCTGTAAGGACGCCCGACCAAGCCGGAGGTAACACGGGATTCGAACCGGCAATCCCCGAGTTGGCAGACAACGGAATAGCCCCGCTATGCTACCCGGACGCCCGAGCCCGTGGCTTTTTAAAACACTCTTCTCTGGGGGGGGGGCGGGGTGGCGTGGCGGTCTATTCTGTTGCCTACCAACATGGGGTCGGCGGTTCAAATCCCCGTTATACTTCCGGCTTAGTCGGGCGTCCCTACAGACACAATTGGCCGTGTCTGCGGGTGAGAAGCTGGATGTGGGTATGTGTCCTGGTCGCTGCACTAGCGCCTCCTCTGGTCGGTCGGTCGGGGCGCCTGTTCAGGGAGGAGGGGGAACTGGGGGGAATAGCGTGATCCTCCCACGCGCTACGTCCCCCCTGGTGAAACTCCTCACCGTCAGGTGAAAAGAAGCGGTTGGCGACTCCACGTGTATGGGAGGAGACAGGTGGTAGTCTGCAGCCCTCCCTGGATCGGCAGAGGGGGTGGAGCAGCGACCGGGACGGCTCGGAAGAGTGGGGTAATTGGCCAAGTACAACTGGGGAGAAAAAGTGTGTGTGGGGGAGGCTCTTCGTCACATTCCCCAGCCTGTCTCATCAGAAAACACCACCGGAAGTCCCCTTTACAATAAACTCAAACGCAAAAAAAAATAATCAAAATTCCAATAGATTGATTAATTGCCTGGTTTCCAGTGACGATAAACCAGATGACGTGTTTGACTTGGGGAGGTAGGAAACGGCAAAGCTTTGTGCGACACTGACTGGTAACCACCCTGCGCTCTTACGACAGAACAGCAGTCTGGAAGATGAAGATGGAGGAAAGGTGGCAGTGGAAAAATGAAGGCCTCACCACGGCGCGACATCAAGTGGGGAACATGGCAGACGTGAATCAAAGTCACATCTGAATCACGTGTGTTTCCTAAAGCCCTCCTATTGAGCTGCTCCCGGTGCTCCTCATGGAAAACAAAGCAGTCAATGGGGGGGGGGGGGTCAGGTGAATCTGTTTTTTATAAAAAACACTCCGCTTTTTGGTTTGAGCCTTAATTTTGCAGTGACGGGGGTCTAAAGCGGGGGGGGGGGCAGCACTTAAAGGAAGGAGGGCCTGAGATGCTTGCTGCTGTGCAGCCTTGCAGCAGCCTCGTGCTTCTGTGTAGATTAAGGTCATCAATGAGTCATGGCTCGGGCTAATAGACCTATTGAACTATTTCCTGTTTATCAGAACTCCTCTGTTTTCTGTATCCAGGACGGCCATATAAGGATCCAGCACCAGCGAACTGACTCACTACTGTTAGCAAGTTTACATTCATGCCAGATTAAATCACAGACACGAATAATGACGACCGGGGACGTCAAACGCTGACGAAATCGATTTAAAAAAAAGAAAAAGTATTTGGCCCATCTGTACATATATTAAAAAAAGAAGAAATTTTGGAAATGAGTTTGGAAATAAGTCAAGAAAACATTTTTAATAGAGCCTACTGGCAAGGTTTGCAATATTTACACCAGTTTTCTGCTTTCAGGTTCAGAAATAAATATTATTGGGGGGGGGGTGAAGGATGGAAATGGTGGCTTGGTGATGATACCACACCTTGACAGATTCAGTTCCCATAAGCGGTGGGGGGGATGAGGGTTTTCATCACACTGATGTAAATAACACTTACATAAGCCGGCTTATTTGTTACAGAGGAGAGAGGAAGGTGCCTTCTGAGGACGCCACATGAGATGTACTGACTTAAGAAAAACGGAAGGTAAAAGAAACATCAGTACAGCTGGACTGGAAAGAGCCCATATCTGATGGTGATTTTGTTGGTCGGATCGAAACCGAAACACAAATGTTTCCTAAAATCCCTCGTTATTTTATTTATCAGGCATTTGTCTCTTTCTCCAGAAACAACAAATAGAAGAATAAGAGGTAGAATTCAGTTTTACTATTTTCCTCTTTTTAAAAGAGCTCCTCCTAGTTCAGCTTCTGTCCGCCAACTCCCCCCCCATACTCGTTACGTCATCAGACACTGATTTGCACGAAGCCAATCAAAATACGAAACCACGCCCACCCTTGCCGCCAACGCTCGCTTGTACTTGTCACTCAAAGGTCAGGTCATGAATGTGAACGAGGACTACGCTGCTCCCTCGCAGTTCTTGAGACAGATCAGAAAAGTTATGGGTAAAGGGTTAAAAAACAAAATATTAGACATGTACAAATAAATATAGTTGCATCATTACGTTAGAAATGATTAATGATTTGATTTTACTGGGCTGGTTCACTTATTTTGAACCCAGACCTCATCAAATCTCTGTTGGGTATCATTTAGAAACCAAATAAGTAAGTAAGTAAGAAAGTGAATGAATAAATAATAACAATAAAAAAACTTTGCTGATTGCTTTCTCATCACGAATTTATTTGTATGGAGGAGTCGACTGCAGAAGAAAGAGGAACCCATAACTATTCAACTCGTTAGTTTCACACTAACACATCCATTATTCGCCATTTGTCATTAATTTGAAAAATTAGCGTAACAAAATTAAGCTGACCATTGCTTTTTAAGAGGGCAAAAGCCAGAAAAGCTTTGCCCGACCCTTAATCTCTTGTGCCAGACTGATCATGACAAAATGAATCGGTAGCAGGAGTGAAGGAACGAGCCCTTATGGAGCATCATCACAATATAGCCAACTCAAGATCTTCACTTACAATTATGATGATGATGATGATGATGAAGATGATGATGATCAACATTTCTTTCAGGTTTTACTCAAAACGGAGAAAACACATAGAGGGAGGTCAAAGGGCAGGGTTCTAAAATAGCCGTTTAGTGCGATGTAGTTCAAAGCTCTAGCTATGCTTGTTTGATTGACAGGTGAGTTGATGGACGGGATTGTTCAGGTGTCAGCAGACGTTAAGACCGCCGTGACGCTCAGCCAGCTGTGTCGCTCATCTGTTCTGCTCTCCTCATAGCGGCGTCAGGACCTCTTATTAAAGCAATGAAGATTAACTGCTCCGAAGTGACGTCATTAAAAGGAAGTTAATGCGGGAATTGTTGATTTCAGCCATAATTAGAAACACGTCGTTCTCAAAACATTATGTGTCTTAAAAAGTTGCTGGATGGTGTCTTCTCTCCCGCCCTGATCCCTCCCTGCCGGCCGCCATCACGTTTTCACGATAAAACCAAACTGAATCCTCAATTTACCCCCCCCCCCCATACACCCCCCCCACCACACACACACACACACACACACACACACACACACACACACACACACACACACACACACACACACAATACAATGGTAGCCCGTTACACCAACACTACACATTCCTTTCCCATGAAACCATCGGTGGGCTTGTGACAGATAGGCCCAAGTATCTACCGCTGTTACATATCCACTAACAGACCGTTCAGAACAAACCAGAGGCTAAACGGAGGACAAAGGAAGAGGTTAAAACTTACAGGCGGGTGTGTAGACAGACCAGAACCGGCTCACAGAGGAAAACATCCATGTACAACTTGTTCACAGCTCCCAGATTTGTTGATTGACAAAGTTGTCACATGACTATAATATTAAGTCAACGTATTTGAGCTGAGGACATCTGCTCAAATCTGCTTTCAACCCTGATTTACAGTCAGTACAGAGTAACACTCGAATTGCCCCTCCACTCAAACAAAATGTGTTTTTCTTATGTTTGCGTCCTCGAAAATGTCTGGTCTTGACTATACCGACTTGTATCCGACCAGAGGAGGCGCTAATGCAGCGACCAGGACACATACCCACATCCGGCTTCCTACCCGCAGACACGGCCAGTTGTGTCTATAGGGACGCCCGACCAAGTCGGAGGTAACACGGGGATTCGAACCAGCGATCCCCGTGTTGGTAGACAACGGAATAGACCGCCGCACCACCCGGACGCCCCCAAGCCAATCGCTGTCTAATGTGCAAATCCAGGGCGGGCAAGGAAACCTGAAACCCCCTGCACAGAGCGGTCGGACAGCGAGTTTGCATTAGCATAGCTAAAGTTTTGGCGGCAAACATGGTAGTGTGCAGTTTTTGGATGTAAACCGGACTCTTGCGCTTCCTTCCACTTTCTGCCAAAAAAAAATCCCACTATACAGCTGAAATGGTTGGAATTTATTTACAGACATCCGGCTCACATGCCTACAAACCTGGAGGGACTCTGCAACGCTCCTTTCAGTGAGGAGTGCGTCCATAACCTAATGCACACGTCACTGGGTTTTTACAAGAAGTTGGTTTGGAAGTCTGATGCTGTGCTGACTATTTACCCTGCGACTGTGACAGTGAGCACAAGTAATTATGTAAGTTATGTATTTCTTTTACTCAACCAACTGTCAAATGAAAGCATTCTGCATGCAACATATTTCCTTTGTGTCTAATAACTAACACCGACTATGCTAGCTTTTTGGTAGCTGCTGCTAGTTGTTTGGTGATAGCAAAACTAAACTATGTGTTTAGCTAATGTTTCAAAGTTCAGCCATATGAAACAATGGCGGTGGCCCGAGGTGCGTCATTTCCCCCTGAAAAACGACGTGTTGTGCAATGCAAATCTCTTTTCTAGACTGGACTTCCATCCCAACCGGGCTCACGCGACCCCCCCCCCCCCCTGCTCTGGCACTAAAGGCGTCCGTCGTCGTGCCCTTTGAGGGTTCCCCTCTCCGGAGCGGGTCGCCTCGCCCCGAGGTCCCGGCGGTTCTGGATTTTAGACTACTGCCAGTGAGCCAGTTCCAAGGCAAACATGCACGGCTGAATCTCTCCGAAGTTTGGTGTAACGCCAGCCATCCTCATGTGCACCACTATTTCCCCGGTCAACCCAGAGCCAGCAGTGGTGGTGGGCGGGGCGCAAGGCCTGTGATATTTGCATATTCATAGATCCCGAATTTCTCAATTGGGGAGAAAGGGTAGATGTGCTTCCAGACCCTTTTCAGAGAATTTTCTTTTTCTTTTTACTTTTTATGTGGGGAAACCACGTTAAACAACATATTTATAATCTCGGAGTAGTTTTAAACTTTAAAACGTGTCCGCAGGGAACCTTTAACAATGATCAGCCTTCCAGATCCTTACCTTTACCTTAACTACACCAAACCCAAACCTAAACTTAACCACCTCTACTCTAATAGTGCTTAAAGTGGAGGTAGACAACCCCCCCCCCAGCGTTTCCAAGTGGTATTATTGTTTGTGCTGCTATGGCAAACAATCCATTGTCGCAATTTCGGTTTTCCTCACGAGTCCAGCAACTCCCCAACTCCCAACAACACAGGACACGCGTACATTTGTTTACACATTTCTGTGAAGAAGCATGTTGACAAAAGAGGTAAAGTGAAACCGTCATAACGTTATACTGAATTTGAGAACTATTAAAACCACAAGCGACCGGCGGGGCGGGAGGGGCAGGGGGCGAATTGTTTGGTACACGTGCATCTGCGTAGAACAGACAATAGGAAGGATGATTGGCTACGACCCGTGATTGGCTAAAATCCTCTGTCCCGGGCTATATATATATATATATATATATATATATATATATATATATATATATATAGTATATATTCTTTTTTAAGTGTGAATACAGAGCCAAGAAAGAAGAGGTGCAGAAGTCTGGTTTTCTCTCAGACCACTTGAATTACAATGTGCTGAAAGGTTGTTATGGAATATTTGCCCCAATGACGCTGCCAAAAAAAACAAAAAACAAAACTGCCTACCCCAGCTGGATGATAAGAGTGGATGTCTTCAACAATGTCATCATTGATACTTTGAAATGCATGAATGGTGTCCCAATAGGATATGAGTATGTAGGTATACATAGTCACCTACTGCTAATTCGGTAACAGCACATTTGTTGTGGACAAACATTTTGCCTTTGAAACTGGTTGACACAGACAGGAAAACTAACAGAAAGGTGAATAAGACAGACAGGGACATGAAGCAAGAGGGAACAGGTGTCTTCGGAGCAGCTAATGTCTGTTCTGGGTGATCTGAGCTGTCAGTTTGACGGCCGAGCATCGTAGCCAGCCCGGGCTGTGGTGTCTCCAGCCAGTGTGGTGTCTCAGGCCCCC
>NC_079212.1:135020060-135115060 GCF_029633865.1 Lampris incognitus
TCTCCCCCTCCTCACCCCCCCCCCCCCACAGAACCAGCTTTCCTGCACTGACAACATCCGTTCACCTTTCACCCCTACCCAACTCTCTCTCTCTCTCTCTCTCTCTCTCTTCTCTCTCTCTCTCTCTCTCTCTCTCTCTCTCTCTCTCTCTCTGTCTCACTCTGTCTGTCTGCCTCTCTCTCTGGCTCTGTGTGTGTGTGTGTGTGTGTGTGTGTGTGTGTGTGTGTGTGTGTGTTTCTCTCTCTGTGTCTCTCTGTCTGTCTCGCTCTCTCTGTCTGTGTCTCTCTGTCTGTCTGTCTGTCTGTCTGTCTGTCTGTCTGTCTGTCTGTCTGTCTGTCTGTCTGTCTGTCTCTCTCTGTCTCACTCTGTCTGTCTGCCTCTCTCTCTGGCTCTTTGTGTCTGTGTGTGTGTGTGTGTCTCACACTGTCTGTCTCTGTCTCTCTTGCTCTGCGTGTGTGTGTGTGTGTGTGTGTGTGTGTGTGTGTGTGTGTGTGTGTGTGGTGTGTGTGTGTGTGTGTGTGTTGTGTGTGTGTGTGTGTGTGTGTGTGTGTGTCTCTCTCTCTCTCTCTCTCTCTCTCTGTGTTTGTCTGTATGTCTCTCGCCCTCTGTCTGTCTGTCTGTCTGTCTCTGTCTCTCTCGCTCTCTCTCTCTCTCTCTCACACACACACACTCCAATCTTTTGTTAAAAAAAAATGAAAACAAAGAGCGGCCTGCCAAAATATTTCTATAGCCGTTCGCTGACGAAGCAGGCTGCAGAGACAAAGCAGAAAGATGTGCTGGCATATTTGTTGCTGCAGCAGAAAGATGGAAAACTCGCCGGCCCTTTTTTTTTTTACAGTCATTTTGAAAGTGACTGTAAAAAAAAACATACCCACACAAACGCATGCCCCCCCCCACATACACACACATTCCTGCCCCATTTAAAAGCCCTCTGTTTGGAGTACTGCACTGACATGGCAGCAGGAATAAATGCACGGCTGTATATTTGTGTAAGGCCTTTCCCGTTGCCAAACTGTCCATCTCCCACTTGCCCTCCGGTGATCCGATGAAACTAATGGCGGCCCTAATGTGTTTGTGTAGGCCCTTCAATCCCTCCGGATGGGGTGACGAGAGACCGAACCTCCGTTCTCGTGTCAGATCACACACCAGAATATTATGAAAGTCATGAAACGGCAAATTTCTGTTTGGGCTTTCTCTAACCGTGGATGGAGATTTCTTTCTTTTCTTTTTTTTCCCTTTTTTTCTTTTTCCTTTTTGGTGTGAAAATAAATTCCAAACTCTGCCTCTAACAGATTTTCCCCGGTGGCAAAGAAACAGCCGATGGGTTATTGGAGGGGAAAATGTGCTCGTGAACCAAGAATCATTAGAGAAAATACTTAGCGTTAATTATTGATGCGGTGTCTTTTAGGTATGAAAAAGCCTTAAGTTGACATGGATTCATGTTGACTCGTTTCATCCGCGTTGAGAAAGTTGAATGCAAGGTAAAGTTGTTTCATTTTTTTTTTCTGATTTGACTTAGAAACTACATATTTTCAGTTCATCTTTTTTTCCAAGAGCTGGCTTTTAATGTGTTTTGCAAAGATTTAACTGTGTGGATGGCACGGTGGCGCAGTGGTTAGCTCGGCTGCCTCACAGCAAGAGGGTCCTGGGTTCGAGTCCCGGAGTTTTCCCAACCTTGGGGGTCATCCCGGGTCGTCCTCTGTGTGGAGTTTGCATGTTCTTTGCATGTCTGTGTGGGTTTCCTCCGGGGGCTCCGGTTTCCTCCCACAGTCCAAAGACATGTAGGTCAGGTGAATCGGCCATACTAAATTGTCCCTAGGTGTGTGTGTGTGTGTGTGTGTGTGTGGGCCCTGTGATGGCCTGATGGCGGTGGCCTGTACGAGGTGTCTCCCTCCCTGCCGCCCAACGACTGCTGGGACAGGCTCCAGCATCCCGTGACCGTGAGTATGGCTAAGCGGTTTGGATAATGGATGGATGTGGGGATTCACCCACCTGGAAGCGAAACGACAATGAAATCTACCCCACCGTGGTAAAATGAGAGATACTAGAAAATGTTGGGGAGATTTAAGGAAAGCATTTGAAAGCTGATTTTACGTCATCTACCTCTCCATGATTGGCAGCCTGTCTACCCAAACTGTTATTCCAGCTCCCATTCTGGAAATTAAAGCAAGTTCAAACCAGAATGGCTATTTTCAAACAGTGCCTTGCACAGTCCTGCTGTGCACGTGGTGACATTTGCAGCAGCTGTGCCTGTTGGGACGGGACCGGGCGACATCTCTGGGGTTGGTGGTGGGTGGGTGGGGGGGCTTTTGTATTCATATTTAGCTTGTAGTCATCGAGTACTGTACAGACCGCTGCTGTAGTGCTTGAAGGTGTTTGCTGAAGAGTAGCAGTGTGAGCCTGGAGATAGAGAGCTTCATTGACAACAACGAGGCGCTGTCTCCTCCACTCCCCTGTTTAACCCGTCTCCTCCGCTCAACCCGTCGTTTACAACGGCACCAAGGGCACAGGGGCCCAGATGTTTGTCTCCTGCTCTCACCAGCTGTGCCAGCCTCCGATACACAGCCTAATCAACTCTGGACTGGGACGGGAAACACATTAGAACACACTGACACCATCCACACACACACACACACACACCCTGCAGACGGCAACAGTGAGCTTTTGTTCAAAGTAGCCTTGAAAAAAAAAGTGAGCACAAAGTGGCATGCAAGTGCTGATGTATGCAGCCGTGCATGGTAAGGAACTGCAATAGTGCATGTACGCAAACACATAAGGACAAATAGATGCTTGCTCATGGTTGTGCACATACACACATGTGCACAAGCAGACAAAAACAAACAAAACACAACTATGTGCGTGCACAGGAATACACACGTGCACACACACACACACACACAATTGCGCTTGCACACACGCATAGACTCGCTCACAAAAACGCATGCACACACACGCACACACACATTTCTACAGTACAGAAGAGTTATTTGTGGGTGACGGGATCTTAACAATTCTCAGAATAATGCAGGTTTGTTTGGATGACTGCGCCATCAGCGCTCCTATTGTTGCTTTTGACACAGCTGAGTCAATCGGTACAGATCCACCAACCTTTCATTGTACGGATTTTTTTTCTTTTTGCCCATTTACTTTATCTATATAACAATAATTTGTTTTGTCACTCAAACACAGCAGCGCCATTGTCCCAACGCCAATAACGATTTTGACAACAAATGTGGGGGAAAAAAAACAAAAAAAGAGATAGATAACTGTAGTGCCAAATAATGACAAATCCATTTACAATAACAGTTGACTGTCTGCTATTGTCATAGGCCCTCCGTTGTCTCCTCTCTCCTCTCTGTCTCTCTCTCTCTCTGGATGACATGGCTTGCGGTTGTAGCTCAACCATAGCAAAGGCTGTCACAAGAAGGAGCAGCGGCGCGCCGAAAGTTCTCCAAAGCTCCCCGTCTCCGCTGAGACACGGCTTCGCAGCATCGGAAGAGACAGCGGGGGGGGGGCTGCGGAAATAATGTCTGCCAATGGAACGATGTAACGCTAGATTCACCCTGTCAGGCAATAAGTTTGATTATGGTCCTCATTTGAAATGCTGGATTTTTTTTTTTACCCCCACAGTCCTCCCTGTTTTCTGCCCCCCCTCCCCTCCCATCTGCCCCCAACCCAACACACACACACACACACACACACACACACACACACACACACACACACACACACACACACATCAAAGGCCGTATTGCAATCACTCGGGCTGGTTATTGGGGAAACCTGAGCTCTTTTCTTCTTCTGCAGTGGTTTGTTTCGTGCTAACCACATTAGCGGAGATCATGAGTTGAGATTTTTCTCCATTGACAAGATGTGACATCTGTGTGCCATCGTGTTGGTGGGGGGGGGGGCCATGAATTGCCGGCGAACAAACGTCACAACCCTGCAGAGAAGACATAAAAGCATGTTGTGTTTTTTCAGCGTGAGCTGGGCTAACACCTTGGTTGTGTTAGAGAAATGCCGGTAAATTTGGTATCTATCTGCTTGCCTTCTATTCTGTTGGTTTCTGTTATATTTTATTCTATTTGTAGGTCAGCCTCTAATGGGAGATATGTGAGTGTTGTTTGGGTTCCAGTTGAGTGCATAATGATAATGACGTGCTTGTTGTTGACAGCAGCAGTACCTTTATGAGCCTCCTCTAACCAGAATCAAGACCTGGAGGGAGGGAGAGAGAGAGCGAGAGAGATGGAAAGTCATGCAAACAAAAACAGGTTGAAAGTTTAACAAAGAGATGGAGGCAGAAATAGGAGAGAAAAAATAAAAAGATCAGGAAGTCAATTTCTCAGTAGGTAGAACAGACAGAACTGCTGCTTTATGTCTATGCATATGAATTGGTTTGCAGAGAAAAGAGACGGAGAGAATGAACGAGAGAGGGAGAGAGAGAGTGAGATAGAGGGGGGCTAGAGAGAGCGAGGGGGAGGGGGGGAAGAGAGAGAGAAAGTGTGGGGGGGAGAGAGCGAGGAGGGGGGAGCGAGAGGTAAGCAGTGTAAGGAGGCCATGTTTATTATTTAATAAAGCCTCTCTTGTAACCTCGGCATGTTGTGCAATCGCTCAGGCTCTCCTTCAACTCCGCGGCGTGCCACTTCAAATTAGTGGCTTGTGGAGAGGGCCTGCCCTATCTTAGCAAAATGCATTAGCACGCCACTCAGGACTCATACAGCCTAGGGTTAAACACAAATGATATCATTTCTGTCATCCAATCAAATCACGCTGACCCCCTGACCCCGGGAGATGAGTCAAATGCATAATGAAATATGACACGGCACAAGAGCTCTGATTCTAATCGTGTGTGACACGCGATCGGATGAGGAAGACCTCTTGACCTTGACTGACGATGGAGACTTGCGTTGGGAATGCGACGCACCAGGGAAGGAATGGAAGGAGAGGCATAGAGGAGTGTGTGTGTGTGTGTGTGTGTGTGCGTGTGCGTGTGTGTGTATATGTGTGTGTGTGTGCAATAAAAAAGTTGGTTTTCCTCATCAGGAGGTTCGTTCGTTTTCAGCTCGGTGTACACAGTAAAAGAGACCATCTGTGCCACCACACACACACACACACACACACACACACACACACACACACACACACACACACACACACACACACACACACATTCCAACTCTGCCTCCAACTTCCTGGTTGTCTGTCATATTTCTCCTCCTCATTGCCAAATCAGTAATTGATGTGGAGCTGTCATGTTCTGTACTTGTACAGTAAAGAGTAAGGGTCAACCGATATGGCTTTTTCAGAGCCGATGCCAATACCAGTTAGTTGTCAAGGAGACCAATAACCGATATTTGGCAGTGATGTACATTTGCACATTTGCAGTAAAAATTAAGATCTTGGTGTCAAAATTTTGAATAACACAAACTCCCAACACGAACAGTTGAAATGCCTTTAAGCATATATTTAATTAAAAGAGAACTTTTCAACATTATCTTAAAACAAATAGTACAGGGAGCTGCGAACAGTTAAAAAAACATTGTTGGCCTATTAATTTTTTGCTAGTCAGCTGACTAAATTATGGATCAACAAATGAACTTGTTGATGTTCACTATTGCATTCAAGTTAGCTCTACGAGACTCAGCATTAAGTTATTATGACTATCAGCTACCTAGCTACCTAAAATTGAAAGAGTCTCTGTATGTATGTATGTATGCATGTATGTGTTAGGGTTTCCACATTCCATGTGGAGAAATAAGGGATGCCCCCCAGCTCCCCGTCCACCCACCCCAAGTCCTACAGTCTCCCCCTCGTGATTTAATGATTTTTTGGGGGAACCTAATACGCTGATACACATGGTTTAAAGTGCTTTATTGCAAGACAAAAGATGCCTTAGCAAGGAGGAAGTGAGGGCAGGCAGCTATGAAGAGTGGAAAGGCAGTTGGTGCTGATGACTTACCGGTGAAGGCATGGAGGTGTTTAGGAGAGATGGCAGTAGGGTTTTTAACTGGATTGTTTAACACAATCTTGGAAAGTGAGAGGATGCCTGAGGAGTTGAGAAGAAGCATACTGGTACCGAGTTTCAAGAATTAAGGGCGAGATGCAGAACTGCAGCAACTACAGAGGTATGAAGTTGATCAGCCACAGCATGAAGATATGGGAAAGAGTAATAGAATCTAGGTTAAGATGAGAGGTGACTATTAGCTAGCAGCAGTATGGTTTCATGCCACGAAAGAGCACCACAGATGCGATGTTTGCTTTGAGAATGTTGATTGTGAAGTATAGAGAAGGCCAGAAGGAGTTATATTGTGGATTTAGAGAAAGCATACAGTGGTAAGGTGTGCAGTCGGAATGACAGATGGGTTCAAGGTGGAGGTGGGATTGCATCAAGGATCGGCTCTGAGCCCTTTCTTCTTTGCAATGGTGATGGACAGGTTGACGGACGAGATCAGGCAGGAGTCTCCATGGACGATGATGTTTGCAGATGACATTGTGATCTGTAGCAAGAGTAGGGTGCAGGTTGAGGAGAGCCTGGAGAGGTGGAGGTATGCACTGGAGAGAAGAGGAATGAAAGTCAGTAGGAGCAAGACGGAATACCTATGCTTCTATGCTTGAATGAGAGGGAGGACAGTGGAATGGTGAGGATAAAAGGAGAAGAGGTTGTGAAGGTTAATGAGTTTAAATACTTGGGGTCAGCTGTTCAAAGTAACAGGGAGTGTGGAGCAGAGGTGAAGAAGAGAGTGCAGGCAGGGTGGAGTGGGTGAAGAAGACTGTCTGGAGTGATTTGTGACAGAAGGGTACCAGTAAGAGTTAAAGGGAAGGTTTACAAGATGGTTGTGAGACCAGCTATGTTGTATGGTTTGGAGACAGTGGAACTGACTAAAAGACAGGCGGCAGAGTTGAAGATGATAAGATTTTCATTGGGAGTGACAAGGAAGGACAGGATTAGGAATGAGTATATTAGAGGGACAGCTTAGGTTGGACAGTTTGGAGACAAAGCAAGAGAGGCAAGATTGAGATGGTTTGGACATGTGTGGAGGAGAGATGCTGGGTATATTGGGTGAAGGATGCTGAATATGGAGCTGCCAGGGAAGAGGAAAAGAGGAAGGCCAAAGACGAGGTTTATGGATGTGGTGAGAGAGCACGTGCAGGTGGATGGTGTGACAGAGGAAGATGCAGAGGAACAGGAAGTGATGGAAATGGATGATCTGCTGCAGCGACCCCTAACGGGAGCAGCCGAAAGTAGTAGTAGTAGTAGTAGTGGTAAATTGCAAGACAAAAGAACAAAAGCAGTTAGAATTACAAGTGTAAGAAAAATATTTGTATTATACTGTGGTTTGACATGAACAAGACTGAAACATCCCAAACATAACATTGTGTCCATCCCCGAACAAATGGAAACCATCAGTAACTGCAAGCGACTGATGGTGTTATTCTTAACTGTACAAGGAACCACCAAGTTAGGTGTAATGGCAATGATGACGGCATGACGCTGACGTACAGTCTCACACAGCATGCACAGCTTGTCAGTCTGTAGCTCATCACAGAAATTAAACTTGTCCACTCTGCTTGTATAACTGGTTTGATTTTACCTCATGTTATGTCTTTATGCACGCTCAATAATTCAGGTAAGAAAATCAAGGAAAGTTGACTCAGTTCATCTGGACACAACAGTTATTGAGAGAAACGTTTCATCACTCATCTGAGTGACCTCTTTAGTCTCAACTGACTGCAGGTGTCCCCACCCTTATAAACAATACAGTGGCTTAACGACCGAAACCAATGACCAGTTTCATATGCAAATTGCCGTGACCATTAGCTAGAGTTACAATGGCCTTGCGTACTGTTCACAGAGGATTGGGGAATGTTTGCAATCACAGCATTGTAAGATTGTGACGGATGTCATCTTAGCCCCCACCCCCGATTTAGGGATGGTCGTTCCCTCTTCACATAGATGGCCTCTGACTCCCCGTTCAAACCAGTGTCCCTCCCTATCAAGGATCTGCAAATCCTCATCTTTGAAAGAGTGGCCACTGGCCTGTAGATGGGTGTAGACTGTGGAGTCCAGGCCTGACATGCTCTTCTGTGTTGTGCCATCCTCTTGGCCAGCATCTGTTTGGTTTCCCCGATGTACAAGTCATGGCAATCCTCTGTGACTAGCACACATGGCTGCTCCAGTCTGCAAATTAGTGATGTAAGAGTCACCAATGAGTCGTTCGAAATGAGCGACTCTTTCAAGGAATTGTCACTCTCGGGAGTGACTCGTTCACTGACTCGCTCCTCCCACTAGCTAGTGTAAACTGTGAATATGAACAAGACAACCTGTCACTATTGTACAACTCTTATATTAACTAAATTTGTGGGAATATATCCAATTAATTACTGTATTACCCTAGCCCAGTGATAAAAAGCAATCACTTTGGGGCTTGTTTAAACCCAATACATGCTCTCCCAGCCCGGAGCTGAACTCGGGCTGCTGGAATCACTCACTGACAAGTTGTATGCTGCAGTCAGTAACCGGGTCCATGTACATTCCGGCAGTTCGTGAACATACATGGACCGTAACCATCCATGAATTTTAAATTGTCCCTTTTATTTTACTCAATTCTGATTGATCAGTCACGAAATTCCACAGTGTAATTTCAGACTGTTGCTATCAATGCCATAATCAATGCCATTCTGAGGTGGGACTGACGGCTCTTCACGTCTTTTAATGCTTCAGTGCGTGTCGGTCAGCCGGTCTCGTTTGTTATTGCTGGAGTTCACCGCTCCACTCTGCTAACTTTAGTCTGTAAGTGACAGTGTAGGAAGTATTCACAGTATACTTCATGTTTGTCTCGCAAAGGTAATTATTTAGTCATTAAATAAAAAAAATTAAAAAATGCTTGCAACACCCCCCGAGAAATGAGTCGTTTCACTATCAGAATTTGATCCATTTGGTCCGATAACATTTGGAAAGTCTAGACGAGTTGCTCGATTTAATTATTTTATCCTATTCAAGGGCTAAACCCGAAGTAAGTGGGCTTGGCCAGCGCCGGTGAAAGTGTCTGGTGCACGTGCTTTATAGGAGCTGGGTCCGGTGGGGGATTCCCCAGGCGGTGGGTGACTGACTCGGTGACTCAAGTGACTTGAAAACCTGATTCTCTTTAGTGAGTGACTCATACAAACTAAAAAAGAGTCCAATCTCCCATCACTACTGCAAAAGCGTTCCTCTGTGCTTGTCTGTGGCACAGTAGCCTTCAATGTTGATAGGCTATTACTTGCGATGTGTAACCAATCAGAGAGTACTGTGGGCGGGGCATTGCTCGAGACCACAGAGTGGTGACTACAGACTGAGACGGCTGCATCGGAGCCAACATAGCACATTTTTAAATTAAATTAATTTATTGATTTTATCGGCAATTGGATAAAAAAATAATGATTCCCATAATCATAAAACTGCTGAATGTTGGATCCGATAATTGGCCGGGCCGATATCGGTCGACCCGTAGTAAAGAGCAGTGGTTAGGATTGTGAAAACAGTTTCAAGATTTTGCTTCCTAGCAGGAGCCTGCCTTTGACCCTGCATATTTGATCCGGACTTCACCTCTCTCTGCCTCTCTCTCTGTCTCCCCCCCCCACCCCCCACCCCATTCATTCATCGTAGAAACACAGAGAGGACAGCAGTTCATCCTGCTCCGTCCTCCAAACCCCTCCACCATTTTCCAAATAGCAACAGAGTGATGGATAAATAATGCAGCCCGGTCTGTTTTGGAAAGAGATGAGATGGGCCAAGGCTGGGGTTGTCGGGTGGGGGTGGAGGTTGCAGGTAGAGTAAGGAGAACAGGGACCGGGGCTGTAGGCTCTCTGAGAGACAGGGTGGGCAAGGGGGAGGGCATCTGAGAGAGAAGGAGAGGAGTAGAGGTGTAGGATGGCTGTAACCAGATCTTCAAAAACCCACCAACCCAGTCTCCATGTCCTCTTGTTCAGAGGGCTTTGTGGCAGGCTGATATCCCTGACATGAGCACAGAAACACAGATGATGGTTTTAATTAAGTCCCTTGGTTAGGACAGAGAGAGATGGACGGTTGGGAAAGATATGAGAGAGAGAAAGAGAAAGAGAAAGAGAGAGAGAGAGAGAGAGAGAGAGAGAGAGAGAGAGAGAGAGAGAGAGAGAGAGAGAGAGAGAGAGAGAGAGAGAGAGGTGTCGTAGACGAATACAACAGATATACAGGAAGAGAGGTTTCGCGAAGCTGCCTCTTTCTCAGATTAAGCCTTTAAAAAGTATGTGATGTTTGTAGAGCAACGAGTGCTGTGCGGACCTCGCTGCATGCAGCATCATTCATACAAAACACAGTCTAGTCTTCCTTTAGGAGATGCGTGGTAAATTAGAATGGAAATAGATGATGCTCTTAACCCCCCCTCCCTCCCCAAAGAAAAATCCCATGTTTTTCTTACACACCAGACCGTGTGGAAGTGAGAGATAACTGGGCCTGACTTTGTCTCCCTGTGCAGAGGGGAGATGGGAGAGGGTGCAGGAATGAGGGCATGTGTGTGTGTGTGTGTGTGTGTGTGGAGCAGGGTGATTGTAGTGAATAGTGTGTGGGGGAGTTTAAGCATAAATCACATTGTGACAAAGCTCTCCAATAGGCAGATAAGTGCACATTAGAGGTAAGGCAGATCTGTCATCGTCTCAGTCGTCAGTCCCGCCTTTTCCCCCTGAAACAAACACTGACTTGAGAAAGACTCGAGAAGCTCCACAACATCGTGCTGGTGCAGAGTACATGAAATTGTCTTGAACATGCTTCTGTTGCCATTGTCTGACGTCTGACATGGCTATTTTTACCCAAAAAGCAAAGGTGGCAATGTCCGCGTGTATGCCTGAAAAATAGTATGCTCACATGCATAATGTTGTTAATCGTCATATTGTTATAGTGGTTTGTTTGCAGATGAATTCTGAAAATTTTTGATGGCAGAAAATTGCTTCTCATGTTGTTAAATGGCCTATAATGATCATGAATGACTAGACTTGCTAGCACTTTGGCTAACGGGTCAGACCCTTTAGTTGACTGGTTGGCACAGTCGCCCATTGTGTGGGCGACCCGGGTTTGCTTCCTGGCTGCCCCCTGAATTCACTACATTGGTGTCAGAAGAGGGATGGTGAGACCGCGAGACCATCGGAAGTGCACGCTCCCAGAGGCGTGAGGGAGCTGGTATGCTGAAGTGTGGGGACGCAATTCCCGAAGGAGAGGGGTAGTGTAACGATCACGAATGACTAGTAGTCCGTTGGCTAATGGGTCGAACCCTTTAGTTGACTGGTTAGCGCAGTCGCCCATGGTGCGGGCGACCCGGGTTCACATCCTGGCTGCCCCCTGAATCTCCTACAGACCAAACACATACTACCTGGGTTATGTCCGGTATTCAGTCCTTTGGTAAATGTATTCCCTTTAAAGATTCATAATGACTGTCTAGTAACTAAGTGGATATGCAGGTAATGAACCATTTACCACAGTCAATATCAGCTGTGCAGGCAAAGAGAGAGAAAAAGATCCATGCCAAAAAAAGACAAGCTGGAGAGCTTCCCAATCAATGTTATTTTCTCTCCGAGTCCCAGACCAACTGTCTGTTCATCTGCTTCTTCTAAATGAAAGGTGTGGAGGAATGTTACATGGTGGGTCTAAAGACATGTCTCTTAATTAAAACACCACAGCTTGAGTTCCGCTTACTCCACCGTTTGAGTGCATACACCAAATTGGAAATAACATCTCCTCTTGTGTGTGGTATTGATCAAGGTAGAAAAAGGTTGTTACTGCTTAGAAGAAGAAGAGAAAACACTGTGAAGCAGACAGTCTAGTGGTCTTGAATACAAGGTAAAGTACCGCTGATATAAGATACAGGAAGAGGATAGCAGGTCTTTTGTTTAAAAGGCCAATGCCATACTAGGACATCCACCCAGTCCTTACGATCCATCAGGCATATGGCCTTTGTTTGGATTTTACTTTTAAAAGGGGGAAAGAGTATACATTAGCCATATGTACATTTGGCTCCGAACATGCAATCCCATTCTGAGTAGAAGGGTATGAATAATTTATCTTGCAACAATCCAACTGGGAACGTCCTTGGTATTTACATTTTATCATCAAGGGCACTGCATGAACCTTCACAGCAATCTAGCACATGACAGATCTTCAGCCCCCCTCCTTTGCTCAACCAGTGAGGTTTGATGGACCTAGCAAAATGTTTCCTTTGAGAATATATATATACACATTCATACACACACACACACACACACACACACACACACACACACACACACACACACACACAGTCAATTTTGTTTGTATAGCTCATTATCACAAATTACAAATTTGCCTCAAGGGGCTTTACAGCAATACAACATCCTGTCCTTAGACCCTCGTATCGGATAAGGAACAACTCCCTAAAAGAGCCCCTTTAACAGGGAGGAAAAATAGGAAGAAACCTCAGGGAAAGCAACAGAGCAGGGATCTCTCTCCCAAGACGGACAATGTGCAATGGATGTTGTGTTTACAAAATTTACACAATACAACATTGAAAGAGGATAACAGAATCATAATGGAATTATAAAATATATGTAGAATATGTATACAGTAACGTATTGAGATGTGAAATCTCAGTGACCGTGTGAATTTGGAGGACTTAATGAGACAAATGGTTGATTGAAATTTAAGATTATGAATTGAGGCATAAACAGCGATTAAGTCAGATCCTTCGGAGGTTCGTTGAGCTCTGCAAGTCAGCGACCACTTCAATTCTAAATAAAGGAGAAATTCCTGCACAAATACACAAAAGTCGTTCATAAATCTAAGTGAATGGTTTGTTGAACTTACAATAGGTGCAATACGATGACACAATAGCTAAATTAAATAAATGAGAAATGAAAAAAAATACATGATGAGAATGAATGGATAAAGCAACTGAATGGGGGAGTAAATGAATCGAGAACTTATTGATGAATGAATAGCAATATCTCACAACAGGAATATGAGACCAATCATATTAGCATGACACCCACGTGATAACAAATCAATCACAAACTGGCAACAGCAGTTCTCAGCTAAACCTGCATAGCCACAGCTAGTGAACATTACTGGCTTAGGTCTAATACTACGGCTTTCAATGAAAGAGCAGAATGATGAGCAGACAGCATAAAGGACATGATAAACCTACTCTACAAGAATATAGTTAGCACTACAATACATATATACCGTACTTCCTGGGCTGCAAGTCGCACTCAGCAAAAACGTGTTGCTATGAGGAAAAAACATAGTCACTTCTGTGTATAAGTCGCATTTATATGGTAGCGCAGTAGTTTCAGTTGAGTCACAAGATTAAACAGCACCATCTAGTGGTGTCAGTTGAAATGCGGTGTATTTGTCCGACAGAATTATCTTGTATAAGTCGCTTTGGAATATAAGTTGCAGGACCAACCATACGAGTAAAAAAAAATCAGCGATTTATAGTCCAGGAAATACGGTATAGTAGGGGTGTCATAAAACGTCAATGTATTGAATATCATCCAGCAAGTTGTATTGAGAAACTCTTGATGCAATGATACAGAAAAAAGACAGTAAAACTTAATTTTCAATGTCTTGTTTTTCTACTCATTTGGTTTTGTGATACATTTGGCAGCCAAACAGAGGCGACATCGCAGTCTTCCGACACCTTCACAACTCCTAAATTGCAGGGTTTGCCTTAACTGGCCAACAGCTGGTTTTGTTAATATTAAAAACTAAAACGGACTGCTTGACATGGGGCAAAATGTAACCTAGATGCCCAATATGTTTTAATAGATCATTGCATTACATAAGGATTTGCTGCTATGCATACTATGATGTGTGATTATTATTATCAATATTATAGGCAATTTAAAACAAGCTAATAAGCTGGTCCAGTATTTTCATATGAAATTTGCATATGAAATACATATCGATGATCATTGATAAGTATAGTACACAGTAGCTATATGCTTGAAGTGTATTATATATATATACAGCTGGTGATTGCTTATGGCATGAAACAGGCTTGTACTGTCTCATAAAGAATTTACTTGACTCACTATACATATATATATATATATATATATATATATATATATATATATAAACATATAACAGGTTTGTACTGAAATGTATTATAGTTTTTTTTCCTACATCTACCCTGGCACACATGACTAGGTGTAGTGATGCCTGTCCAAACCAGGCCCGACCATATTAGACTATTGTGAATAGTGGGGCATCCGAGTAGCATAGCGGTCTATTCCATTGCCTACCAACACGCGGGATTGCTGGTTCGAATCCCCATGTTATCTCTGGTTTCGTCGGGCGTCCCTACAGACAATTTGCCGTGTCTGTGGGTGGGAGCCGGATGTGGGTATGTGTCCTGGTCGTTGCACTAGCGCCTGCTGTGGTCGGTCGGGGCCCCTGTTCGGGAGGGGGAACTGGGGGGAATAGCTCGATTCTCCCACGCACTACGTCCCCCTGGCAAAAATCCTCACTGTCAGGTGAAAAGAAGCAGCTGGCGACTCCACATGTATCGGAGGAGGCATGTGGTAGTCTGCAGCCCTCCCCGGATCGGCAGAGGGGGCGGAGCAGCTACCGGGATGGCTCAGAAAATAGGGTAATTGGCCAAGTACAATTAGGGAGAAAAGGGGGAAAATTCCGCAAAAAAAAAAAAACTTTTGTAAATAGTGGAAGATGGCGGCGATTCATAGCCTCCCAAATGACACGTAGAAGGTCCCACTTCGCACAATGCCCCTGATGTTTACAGCAGACAATCCAGTTTCCTTCCAACAATTATGAGGGACACTGAATCTCAGGAAATGTTCGTTCTCTTGTCCGTAAGGCCAAACAATGACACGGCCCCCAAAGGTTTACAAAAGCATCCGTCTTCAAAGGACAGCTCAGAAAATTAATATCCACTGATTTTCAGACAACGTCAGGACAGAGTAAATCAAATCGAAGTAAACACTTTTTCTTTTCCCATCCGAAGTATAAAATGCGGCAGATGAAAGTGTATTTTAATTGTTGAGTCAGTCTCCCCTTTTCCTGCCATTCCTCCAGTAATGAATTGCTTACATCCTTGGTTGTCGTCTGCCTCAAAAGACCAGCTATTTCGGTTGCTGTTGATGAACTTGGTTGGATTTTCCCCTCATCTGGCCGAGTGCCCGCTCTGGCCGATGATCAACTTAAACTCACGCAAGATATGTTTTGCAATTTCACTGAAAGCTGCAGATCTCTGCAAATTCAATACAGTTCTGCGTTGGGCTACTGCGACCTGTGAGGGAACGCTTAGCTGGAAACAGGGAAGGAGGAAGCAGAAAAATGAAGCCTCGCACCCTTTTTCCCTGCTCTCCCCTCCGTCTCCCCTCGCCCCTTATTTTCTAAAAGTATCTGTTTGAGAGATAAATGACCGTTCTGCTGCCGAGGATGACAGCCTACACAAAGATGATATTGAATTGATTTCTGAAATGTTGCAGAACTGACTGTTTGATGTATACCACTAGACATGAATCATAAAAATTCTATTAAAAACCCCTTGAATGGCTGACACAGGAATATTATTTGTGATGATTAATTTGACTCAGTCATTACAATGGGAGTCAAGTCGGATCGTCTCAGACAAAATTGCTTTTCATTCCCTGTTGAATTTCCCCGCTATTTTTCTTTTCTCTCCCCCCCCCCACTCGCTGCAGAAGTCTGTAGAATCACAGACCCGTTTTATACGAGGAGTGATCTGAGTGAACTTTATGTTCTGACTGTCACTCAAACCCACCAGCCAACACCGGTTTCCATGACGATCACCCAACTATGGACGCGTTCTGAGATCTCCACAAAAATCGATTGATTGCATGAGAATAATAGAACTTAAGTGAAATACTTGATAAAACAGTGACACTTCCTGAATACTGGATGGCTCCTTATTTTAGAGGCACCATAAGGTGAAATGAGGACATTTTATTCCCCTAAAATGGTTATATGACATTTTGAAAATGAGCTCATTTCCATTTGATTAGATTAGATACAGTGTTCGGTCATAAATCAGGCTTTGACTGCGGTTGTCAAAGTGTGGTAGAGGAATTGTAAAGCCTCCATTAGCGGATCCAAGAACTGTCTCAGAACAGTTTAATCTGGCTTTTATTTATGTCGCTGCAGAGCAAAATGCAGTGTTAGTCATGTCAGGCGTCCTCTGCCAGATAAATGTTTACATCTGGGGTTTCTAATTGTGTAAATGAGAAACCTTGGGCTCTAGTTCGCAGCGTAGATGAGAGATTTTTTTCTCGAAATGTGAAAGTGAATGATGTTTTTGTTATTAGCATGTGAATCTCGTACAGTAGAGGAGAATTGGTCGGGAAGAGTTTCCTGTCTCTGAAATGCCTCCTCATGCAACGCAAGTCAGGAATGTCGGCATAATAGTAATGAAAATAAATATTTATAGAGCACTTTTCCAAATCGAGCTACAAGGGGTTGAACAATCAGGAAAAATTAACACAATTGAACTAGGGAGATAAAACAATTAGAATGACAAAAGCCCTAGACACAGGGAAACATGAGCTAATGTATAAATGAAAAATAAGGAAGCAAGAATTAAAATAAAAACCAGGAAAACAAGAGAATATACACCAAGATGCTGGAATATGAATCTGGTTATACTGTTCAAATGCCTTCTGATTGTCTCATCCGTCAACCTCTCCCTCTACCTCTCCCTCCCTCTCCCAGAGCTACACAGGCCAGGCCGGTGGAGGCGGCGGCGGGGCAGGAGGAGGCGGGGGCAATGCCAGTGGAAACGGTGGCGATGAAGACTACGAGATTCCCCCCATCACTCCACCCAACCACCCCGAGCCCCCTCTCCTCCACCTGATGGAGCACGACTCCACGGGCTACCTCTGCCACTCGCTGCCCCACAACGGCCTCCTCAACCCCTACTCCTACCCAGAGCTGCCCGCCCTCATGATGTCCAACATGCTGGCACAGGACAGCCACCTCCTCTCCAGCCAAATGCCCTCGGTGAGTAGCACATAGTGGTTTGTTAGCGTCCTCCAGAGGCCCCATGTCTCTGAGAAAGTTAAAATTATATTGTTGTAAGACTTATACCTTGGTCATAGCCTATGATGCTCCCAGTCCTCCAGTAGTTTTACAGAAGAGGTCTGCATACGCCTGTTTTTTTTAAGAGCACACCCACCTGCACCCACAAGCTGCATTGTTTGCCAGTCACTGTCCAGCATATAGCCAATTTTTTGAGTGCTAACTGAAGAGCCCAATGAAAGATTCCAACAAACTTTTGAATATGAAAGACATCTATGAGATTTATCAAATAGACTACACAAGCTATTTATTATTCTCGAGCTGCGGTTTGCATGTCCAGAAGCTGATGCATGCATATATGCGTGGCGACATGTCAGGCCTTGGCTTTATGGGACGAAGGATATAAAGGAGTTCTTTAGATACATTCCCATCTCCCAAGTCTCCATGTTGTCAAACAGTTGCAGAGTGAAACAGCGCACAAACAGTGAAATCATGTTATCAAGCTCACACCATCACTACATTACATGTCACCCGTGCCGGCCTGAAACCATAAGGGGGAAAAAAAAGTGTTGCCAACATCAGCTGCAGGTCTAACAGTATGTGCAGGTCGGCCTATCCAATACTAAACCTCTCATCCAAAGCTCAGTTGTGAAAGGATGAACTTTGTTTTCCCTCGTACTCATTAATACAGTCATTCTCTATGCTCACTTAATCCAAATCCGGGCAGGCATCGGGGTAGACTCAATCCAAGCACACATTTGGGGGATTGCAGGGAGACGCGTTTGACATGTCAACAGCTGGTCACGACGCCCACATTTTCAATCAGCAACACGTCATTTATTCCTATTGGAAAATTAAGAGTCGTGGGTTAGCCTAACATATATGTGTTTGGGCTGTGGGAGGAAACCAGAGCAAATCAAAATCACTCAATCACTGCCAGGGTTAGGGGTTCGATTCCCGCTGCGGTCACCGATACTGTAACGTGATGCAGTCATTTCACTGAAAAGCGCTGCGAGGCCCAGGGAAAGAAAAGTGCCACAGAAATGCAATTATTCCTTCATTCAATAAGTGTTTTTTGGCTCATCGAATAGCTTCTCCCCTCCCATGCCTAACCCTCGCCCTAACCCTAACGTTCAGCCTTAACCCTCTCCAGGGACAGACGCTTATTGCACATTAACACAGAGCAGCAACCAGACATAATTGTGGATAGTTACCTATAGGGTCGCTACAACAACCTGGGATGGTAATGAACGGTGATGCTCCGCTAATATTTATTCACATATGGGCCAACATATATGATGATTTTTCTCTTCTTTTTTTTTAAACTCAGGTCAACTGTAGGGTCCACTCTAAACAAAGAAAGCAGCTGTTGGCTAGTTGAAAGGGAAACAGTATGATGCCTCCTGCTGCCCATTAAAGACTATAGCGCAACAGCCGACCTGCACGGACATTGACTATCACAGGACCACAACCCTGCAGCTCCACATTCTTATATCACCTGCTGTTTGTTAGCTGATGAGCATCCACACAAGTCCACACGTTCACAAGTCGAGGCCATAGGCACGTTCTATTTATGGGCCTCATTTATTAAGCAGGATAATGACACTTTTTCTTTGCAAATCTTTCACATGTAGACATTTATGGAAGGAGCGCAGTATTTATGGAGTTCATCAAATTCTCCAGGACTCAGATTAGATTGTGAAAATGTGTCCTACAAGCGCTGCTATGCATGAATAAATTATATGAATGGAAATATATAAATCGCTCAGTGTCATTTAGTTGTTTCTTTGAGATTTACATCGAGGCTGTTTACCAAAGGGCCATTCATAGATTATGTTAATTCACAAGTAAAAACTATAGGGAAATTGGACTTGACAACTTAAAAAAGTGTCGAGGAATAATCAGTTGCGTACGTACTGGAAATAGCAGAAAATTCTACACAGCCCATGACTTTGATAAAAGTCTGACTTGAAAATAAGAGTGTACCATAAGAACAAATCAAATTATCAGGATACATTAGCACTAACAAAATGTCAAAGGTATGACATGCCTTTTGGTTTGCATGGCTGACCAGTTGGGAGAGAGTGTTTAGAGAATGGTTTGATATTTTTGACAGAGTACGGTTCATCAGTCGGTCCTGTAAATACAGGTGTTGATGCTTTGTCAGATATTAGAAACAGATTTTAAAGACCAAGAATCACAACGATCCTGTGCCTTTGCCTTGCACGTCCCCGTTCTGTCAGTACTTGGATTCTTGGTTACTGGCATGCTCCAAAGGAAGATGAGTGATTTTTCTGGTGTATCGCTGAAGTCTACAAGCAGTATACTCCCCATCATGCTAAATGTCATCAACTGGCTTTTTCTGCGAGTCCATCATTTCTCCCAGTGAAAACACTCACACACAAAAGAAAATCTACACTAAAGCAGGTCTTTTGTTTGAACTTGCCATTGGGGCATCAAATCGTACTCATGTTGCAGACACCTCAGCTTACCTGAATCCGAAAATGTGTCACTGTGTAAACTTGAACTTACTCAAGTATAGCTGTCTGTTTTCTTATCTGAATTAAAAAATTGTGCTTGAAACATGTTCTTTTTACTTCACCAAGGCCACAGGGGAGACTGCATTAACCTCTGCTATTTCCCTCCAGATGTTTTGTTTAGCTGGTGTGGGAATGCTAGGATTGCTGGATAAAAATGTGTTTTCAGACTTTACATGGTTTAATATAAAGTTACACTCTGAAAGATTTTCTGTCTTTTTGACGCTATTTTGCTCCTTTTTGGGGGGAGGGGGCTTGGAGTCGTCCTCCTTTCCATGACATTGAATTTAGTGGGCATCACCTTTTGGTTTTCAGTTGTGCTTGAAAGCACGTGTCAGTTAAGCCGGATTGGTGGTTATCAGCCTAGATGGACATGAATAAAAATGTTCTTGCAAACGTTTTTTAAATTCAACAACAGAACTTCCCTACGTGCCCGAGAGAATATACACTGATTTTTACTTACAGATTGACTAATGGCATCTATTGGTGGTAAATTACAGCATTTCCCCTTTTGTTTGTTTGGTTAGAGATGCCCTGAAACCGGTATCACGCTTTTTCGTGCTCGTAGTCACAAAAATTAATCTACTGACTCGTGTCCAGGAGCACAGCTGTCCAACTATTACCATGCTACACAACACGAAATTTAAACACATTAAATGGGTGATTTTCTTTGACTTTAGAAGGGGGGAGGGGGTACCCAGTCGCCTAGATAAAATGTCGGCATTTTACATTTCCGTAAACCACAGATACGTTAAAATCTCGACGTTTCTGAACCAAAAAATACGTTTCATATCAACGTTTCGGTTTATAGCCGATGTTGGCGGAGCCTGTATCCACGTCACGTGACTGTCAAGTTTCTGTCTGCGAAAAGAAAAAAATTGCTGACATTCCCTTTTATTCTCGGTGGAAAATATGTTTTAAGATAGTTTCTGCATTAAATTGCGTCTTGATAACATTTCTAGCGAGAAATGTGCATTATGTTTTCATAGTCTTCGTTCAGTGAATGTGTATTGTAGCGAATTCAGGGGGTAGCCGGGGAACCGCCACAGCCGGGACGCGAACCCGTGTCTCCCGCTCCGCAAGCGACAACGTTAACCAGCCGAGCGGTTAGCGATGTCTCTCGCAGCGCGGGAGACACGGGTTCGCGTCCCAGCCACGGCGGTTCCCCGGCTGCCCCCTGAATTCGCTACATTGGTGTCAGAAGTGGGATGGCGAGACCGTGAGGTCATCGGAAGCGCGTGCGCCCAGAGGCGTGAGGGAGTTGATATGCTGAAGCGCGGGGACGCGCTTCCTGAAGGAGGAGGGTAGTGTATCATGCATGGATAAGTAGACACGTTGGTTCTTGGCTAACGGGTCGGACCCTTTAGTCGACTGGTTAACGTTGTCGCTTGCGGAGCGGGAGATATGGTTTCGCGTCCTGGTTGTGGCGGTTCCCGCGGCTGCCCCCGAATTCGCTACATTGTGATCTTTAATTTGTTAGTTATTACGAAGATTCTTTCAGGTCTCACCAGAAAATTGTTGGAATGCAACATTTTCGACATTGAACACAACCCCGGTACGCGTTTCTACGATGCTTACTGAAATATCCTAAATAAATCAACATTTTGATGCTTTTTTTCCCCCAAATAAACCATCTAGAAGAAAACGTAGTCATTATCTTTATTAACTTTTATTTTTATATTTTATTTTATGTTTTCCTCCATTTTGTCTTCCGTGCCTGGCTGGCTGCCTCGTTTCTATTGGCCACCGGGCGGCCAATAGAAATAGAGGGTTTCAGAGCACCGTTGTGACGTTGTGTCCGCAGCCGGCCTTAAAAGGGCGATTATCCGACCAATCGACCTACCGATTGACCAGTCGACCGGGAGACTAGAGCCCTAAGCTATAGATGGGAGGTTAATACGTTATTTGAAATTGTAGCACCAAACTATAGGCTGTCGCAGGGATGAGTTGCATTTTACTTTTGGAGTGACTTTTCAAGGCTTTTCACAAAATAAAAGCTTTGTAAGAAATGCCAACAAATGGGGTTCTGAGAGGAGGGGGATTGAATGGTTGAGAAAGGGTTTGTGGGTAAATCCAAAGCCATATATCTATGGAGGCAGTTTGCGTTGGTCAAACTGTCAAGCCTGCTAACATGAATGCACAGTGATTACTCCCTTTGCTCTGCACTAAACTACTCTACTACAAATTAGCATCTCCTAACTGTAATTATCATAATAGCATTCATGAGAAAATAGACCTGCTTTCCATAACGTCTGGTGTTTGAAGTTGTCATAACACATGAGGAAAGTAAAAGGCTTGTGGGAAAATTAAATGTTTAGGTTGAAACAAGCTCAAACGCCCTTACTGGTACCCTGTGTTTTATCTTAAATACGCGTGGCGTGAAAAAAAGGAGGGGTACGTTAACGAGGAGATGAACTTATTTCTAGTCGTGAAACTGAAATGAGAGGGCAGAGGGCCCGAGTCAGAGCTGGCTTACTCTGATCCTTTTCAGTGACGGAAAATAAAGTACAAACCGTGTATCAAAATGTTTAACATCTCTATGCATGGCAACAAGGAGAGGAATATACTTGCCATCGTATCCAAAGCTATTTAGTGTTTCATAATTCATTAAAGGCTTCTTCTTTGAAAAATGGGCGGATGGTAATGTTATTCATTGATTGCAGTGTGTTTAAATGCAAGGCTCCCTATTGACTAGAGAATTCAGAGAGGTTTACCTAGTTTAAAATATGTACCACGGTATCCGGTCTGTACCATCTGTGGAGGATATGCCGTGAAGAGCCTGAAGGTTACAATGCCATCCATCTCAATATCAATGTGGATATTGGCCAATGCATCATGCATGGAGACAACCACTGTGTATAGAGATTCCTGACAATGGTATATAGAGTATACAGATGATAATAGCATGGCAACATGGGTGAATTATGCAGAAAATAAGACCTATCTGTACACACACGGACATACAAAAACGCACAAATACTTTGCCACATACATACAATAATACACATCGTCACATACAACAGTATACATAGATGCATAGTATGTACACAAAATTGTATGTTTACAGGCGTATAGCTGCATTTGAGAGCGAGAGAGATCCAATATATTTGTTGCATGTCCTTCCCTGGCTCTCTGTGCTTATTTCTATTTATATCTCTGTTCTTATGTAAGTTACATATAGAGGAAAACATGTCTCTGTATTGCGAAGACCGATAGAGAAAAACAAGGCAAAACGTGGGTTGATGAAGATCTGAACTACATTACGTTGGAAGGTTCCCTTACAAATTGGATTCATATGTCATTTATTTTCATATGCATCTCTCATTTTGGTTTGACCTTTGCTGGGGAGACGGCGGCTGATGGGCCGGTTCTTCTCCGGGCACTCAGGCTGTTTCTTCCTGTTTCAGAGCAGCATCACCTGGTTTTAATAGACCGGCTCTCTGTGTTGGACGATCAAAAGAAACTCGTTCAATTTTACCTTCGTGCACCGAGCACCATGGTGTTTACACAGCAGGGGAGTAATGGATTACATGAATGTGATTACTGATCCGATTACAATCAACTGCAGTATTTTGAAATTAGATGGAAAAACACATAATGCTCGCCTGACATATTAAATAGCATAAAGGAGAGACTATTCAAATGCCCTCTTCTCTCAGAAACCGGTTTGTAGATTCAAAATACCTTTCCCGTGTTGAGTTTTTTTTGGATAAAAACCGACACCCATGTTAGATGAAATTTATTGGATTTCCCCCCCTTTTTTCTCCAAATTGTACTTGGCCAATTACCCCACTCTTCTGAGCCTTCCTGGTCGCTGCTCCACCCCCTCTGCTGATCCGGGGAGGGCTGCAGACTACCACATGCCTCCTCCAACACATGTGGAGTCGTCAGCTGCTTCTTTTCACCTGACAGTGAGGAGTTTTGCCAGGGGGTCGTAGCACATGAGAGGATCACACTACTCCCCCCAGTTCCCCCCGCCCCCCCGAACAGGCGCCCCGACCAACCAGAGGAGGCGCTAGTGCAGCGACCAGGACACGCACCTGCATCCGGCTTCCCACTCGCAGACACGGCCGACTGTGTATGTAGGGACGCCCGACCAAGCCGGAGGTAACATGGGGATTCGAACCAGCGATCCCCGTGTTGGTAGGCAACAGAATAGACCACCATGATACCTGGACGCCCGTATGTTAAATTAATTTTAATTCACCCGCTAGTCTGTGAATGGCGTTAAACTGTCCGTTTGTCCCATTTCAGATTCAGTACGATCTGAGCGGGAGACTGTTGAGTGTAGTCTGAATGTCAGCACAATACAGGCTGTAATAAGTTAAACCCCCAAAACATGAAATCACGCTTATGAACACAGGTGATGAGGGAAACCAACCTTTTCCAACTTACAAATCCTGAATATTTCTGAACAGATTCTGAAAGAGGCCAACAGGACCTGAAGCAGATCCTTCTTTTTTATTTTTTATTTTATTTTTTATTTTTTAGGGGTTCTCAATTGTACCCGGCAGCAAGAGGCAGAATATAAAGTAGACTCTGACATTTCCAAATCAAAAAGTGGGTCTGACAAAGGCATCAAAGCATAGCAGAGACTCATTTGTGCTAAAGAACATCAAGTGCCTGTTAAATTGGAGGCTCACCACGAGACACTCTGCTGAGCGGAGCACTTAAGCAAAGTGTGAAACAGGAAGCGATAGCTTTACACGGGAAGATAAATAAGAAGAGAAATTTATAATTCCTTATTATATGACAGATGCGTGGCCTGAATTCCTCAGCGTGTGTGGATAGAATTAGATGTTGCTGGTGCTGTCGTTTCTAACATTTGTACCACTGTGTGTGTGTGTGTGTAGATGTGTGTGTTGGTGTACATCTTCACTATAAACAATATCTCTGCTGTTTAAATGGATCCACTGCATCTGGAGGTCAGGCCTTATATTCAATCTTGAGCACATTGGGGGAAAAAAATCCATTAGGGTTCATCTTTCCTGCATCAGCCATTCTATTGTGAGGCTGCGAGATCTGTTTTCATCAGGCAGATTCAATACGTGAGCGGGGCAATGAAAAGAGTGCAATAGGGTTGGTGGGAGGGGGGGAATAGAGAGGGGGGAGAGCGAGAGGGTGAGGGAGAGAGGGAGGGGGTGTTGTGAGTACAAGGATAACGAGAAGAAATTGCAGAGGATAGGGTAACTCTCATTCGGGGTGAGCGTATACCTGCAGCTTTCCATATCTCCTTGATTTCATTATTAGATATTTTAGAGATAATGCCATTGACTTAAACAGGTTATTCTGTCCTGACAAACAAGGCCCAGGGTCCTATTTTTTCTGTGTGCCCCCCCCCCACCAAGACTGTTCAATTCAGCCACAAGGAAATGTTAAAGTACTCCAGTGACAGGTGCAACAAAGGAGCCATTGTTTGAAAAGGACAATGATATAAGGATGTGCTGTACACCGGTATTATAACTGCGGTTTAGCAATTGCAAGGAATGGTGGAGGAGAACGGATCAGATATTGTACCGCTGGCTTTGTGGTGGTAGCTGTAAACTGCGAGGTTTTAAATTGCAGCCGAGGTATTTAGTGTGGGATCTTCAGGTTGGAATTAAAGCGTTGAGGTGTATGCATGCTGTGGGTGGAGATCTCAGGATGCTCACAGGCAGCTCGTTGTGGGACACACGTGGATTCTGTGCATCTTTATAATGGACGCTAAGAGGTTGGACGAAAGCACAATCTACATCATCAACAGCTTATTAAACTTTCTTTTTTAGTCAGGCAGCTGCTTTTCTACTTTCTCTCCTCTGCTGACTCTCAAAGCCTGAAACATATAATTGAGTGTACTCCTAATTTTGTAGAGAGGCCATTTTCAATTCATAAGGGTCTTTTGCTGATGCTTATTATGTTGTGGTCTGAAGCTCCTCCTGGCCAAACCTGATATGTTTCACAGAGCTCTTTTCTCTGACACTCTCTCGCTCACTCTCTCTCTCTCTCTCTCTCTCGCTCTTGCTCTCTCGCTGTCTCTCTCACTCTCTGTCGCGCTCTCTCTCTCTCACTCTCGCCTAATGCCCCCACTGTCATAGCATCTTCTACAAGTTCCAAAACACATTAGACATTTAATAGCAATGCTCAGGTTGCACTGATCTTATCAATAAAGCCCAGGAAGATATCCATCTCTGCCTACCGCTGCAGGAGACTTTCTGGACTTGCTAAAGAGCCAGCCTGTTGTCTGTTGTGTCTTCATTTACTGTCGCATTTACTCAGAATAAGACTATTTCATTTCTGGTTGGACCGCATTATCCATGGGTACCTCCCAGCGGTGCTGTGATAACTAAATATGTGATTGAAAAGGAAACAGTATAGGTGTTTTATGCCTTTGCATTTTAATTACGCTACGTTCAACATGCTCCTCAACTGTAACCGAAACTGCAATAATTCATCTTTGATTGAGTATTATATCCACATCCCTCAATAATGTGTGCAATATAAGCCGTCATCAAAGGGACTGGAGTGCGATGTTTTGAATATGTAATAGATGGATGAATGTATAATCAGCGAAGGGATGTAATGCATAGCAGCCATTTATTAGCAACCGTAGCAGCGCACGCTATCTAACACAGCGCCATCGAAACTAGAAGTATTGAAGTGGCATTGGCCCATTTGTCGTTCGTGTATTTCAGAAGACTGGCCCTATGAAACAGTGCAATGGCACCAATGAAGGTCAATTAATTTCTAATGGCTTTCTTGATGCCATAATGTTCCATCAGCTGTGTTCATATTCAGATTCTCCCCCGTCTCTTTTGTCACTGTGGTTCAATGGGAAGTTTTCCCTGCCGAGTCTTTTTACCAGGAGACATTTTGTTGAGACTAATTAACAGGTAATAAACCCACTCTGATTGTCATGTTAAGGTGTGCGGACACCTTTTTAATTCCTTCTTTCGTTTTCAAGCTGGTATCAAGTGGCCCTTGCAGGTGCAAGCTCTGCAGGCCAGTGTTAATGAAACATGAGCCACCATGTCAACTCAACTTGTCACAGATGAATTAATGATAAAGGACTAGAAGTGTGTTTCACCGTGATCTCCCAGCGGAGGATTTCAGCGTCATAGGACTTAATATAAATGTAGACTAGGTGGGGCATTTTTAAACCAGTTCTTGGTTCCCCTTGGGTTGAAGACTTTAAGGTAAATGTTATTTCACCAATAACGCACACCTTGCAGGAAATATTTGCAACCTATTTAGTTTAGGCTTTCAGCGAGCGAGGCATATTCATTATGAAGGAAATTATCAAGGACAGCTGAATTAGATTTTACATTCTTATTATTATCCTAGTGGCATTCTGTCTTTGCCTGCCTTTGTCCGTCATAATAAATTCGGCTATTATAGACTTCCTGCTCTTTGAGGCCTTGCTTTGTGCTACACGTTTCATTTTAAATGCAATATGTGTTGATGATGTGAAGAAAACCCATCTCTCCTTTCTGAGGACCATGACATTTTCAGTCATTGGTTAAAAGGATTAGAAAAATGATGGAGTTTCTTTCCCATTTCACCACAGTCCAGCGAGCCCGCTGATAGAAGGGAACTTCTCTTCGTTCCTTCCATAACGATTCAGAGATTGTCAGGAAGGATCCGTCCTGCCAGCCAAACACCAACGCCTCGTCTGATGGACTCCAACATCCACAGGAAAAGAACCCCCCCACCCCTTTAACCGTTTTTTTTTTACTATTTAATTTTTTCAAATTGTCCCTTCGGCTAATCTTCCATTTTGGCATTTCAGATCCCTCAAATTTCTCATAAATGAGCCGCTGGAACCATAAATCACTGGACAAACAGAGACTTGTGTGCAAAACCCTAAAAGCTTCAGAGATTTATGTAACATTCATGTTTTCCACTTCCTCATTTTAGTGTTCCGCTGGTAAAGCCCGACTAATAAAAGGTCCTATTAATATTTCCTGTTGCTTAGCAACGGCAGGCAGCAAGTAATAGCATTCTGTGGAAAAATAGATGACCGATAAGAAAAAATTCAATTCTTTTCTCATCTCCAGGGAGAAAGTACCTTATTTCTCTGGCAATGTGATATGAAACAGTGGTTGTATATTAAGAAATGTCGTAAAAGGAATAGAAATTATTTAGAATTTTCATTGCAGGCTCGGCAATGTCAGCCCATCTTTTTTCCTTGCTGATAAAGTCAATTAACCTCTAGGATTAAGCTAATCAGGGGATAAGGTGCCGACTTCATTTCCTTTTTTTAATCAGACAACCCTAAGAAGTGCTGTTGAATGGCACAGGCACAGAGCTTTCAATCGACCCGTTTCAGTGAGATAAATGGCGTTTCGTTCATACCGGAGTTTTAATTTAGGCTTTTGCTAGCTGCAAACCTGCGCTTCCTTCTCCGCTGCCCTCCTTGGAACCAAAATGAAATATTCATTTTCACGGCAATCGCAGATAATCGGTATGGATCGCTCAAAAATGCCAATTTTCCGTTTAGAGCACAATTTTGCACTGCTTCGAAAACAACCAAGTGGAAGATGTGTTATCACAGGCGTGTTGTGGCCATCCCCCTCCACGCCGTGGTGGTGATCAACATTGGCATTCGAGCGAAGGGCAGAAGCCGAACAAACAAAGCAAAGCCAGCTGCAGCTGATAGCGAGGTGCTATGAAGGAGATACATAGATAAAGGGTTTCATATTACACTTAGCCACAGGCCCCCGCTGCGATTTATCACGCCATGAAATCGTGTCCATATTGCACTGTGCCCTATCTCAACCATCCATCAGTTCCCTCTGCTTTTACCACGAGGAATATTCTGCAGCCGTTGATGACGGACAACGTCCCACATAGTCTCACTTGCATGCCGCTCTTCTTTTGTCCATCCAGTCACCAATTCAAGAAAACAGTATTGCCCTGTCGGGTCGACATGACTAGGAGGATCCGAGAGGGTTATGAGGAGGTGATCACACAGTGATCATAGCAGGACCCCACCACCTCTGTGCCTAGGCCATGCAGTCAGCCATTGTTGGGTGCCATTTATGAACAGGAGTGCCAACTTGAGAAAGCTAAATAGTGTACAGAAAATTTTTACATAATAAACATACATTATCATTTGAACATACAAGAGAAAGCGTCACACAGCATAAGTTATGGACACCACATAAACTTTTGCTTTGGAGCAAATATGGTTTAATGTACAATGTACAACGTCTACACACTGCAATAAGGTTGGCATTTTAACAAGTGACAATATGAGACATTCCCTGTTAAGTGACAGTGAAAGCATATAGATAATTTTAATGGTAATTTTCAATTTGCCGCATTTTCTTTCTAATTGAATTTTAGCAATTGGAAAAAAAATGTGAAGACGGTTACTTTCAGGAATGTGTTAAGTTTGTGCACCAGGTAGGTTAACACACACACGCAATGCAAATCAACCTCCACAGGGCCATAATTGCGGGCATGACCTCCCCCACCAGTCGGTGCATTGTTTATTGTGTGTGTGTGTGTGTGTGTGTGTGTGTGTGTGTGTGTGTGTGTGTGTGTGTGTGCTTGCATGTGTGTATGTATGTGTGGTTGTGTACATTTGTGCACAGAGAAATGGTGCCTGCATCCTGCCAATGTATGGCCCCTGTTCCTCGCTTCCGAATTTGTCCTTTGTGCATCTGCTGTATGATAGTTTTCATTGCTCAAACGTGGGCACATTCGCATCAACACACACACATACATGCACACACACACACACACACACACACACGTGCTGTGTTTGACATGGCAGTCAGCGGTCTCATTAGCGGGAGCAGAGGAGCCATGCCTTCTACTGTCAAGAGCGCGTGTCCCCGCCGCTCCTCACAAACGTCTCCTCCATGTCATGTCACACAAGACTGTGATTCTCTGATGCTACGCCTTGTGAGGTGAGCTCAGAGACACGGCCGAGAGAGAGAGAGAGAGAGAGAGAGAGAGAGAGAGAGAGAGAGAGAGAGAGAGAGAGAGAGAGAGAGAGAGAGAGAATATAAAAGACAAGGAGGCTCTGACATTACCGGTAATGAGGAACATGGAGGATGATGCTGAGGGGGACATCACGACATTTCTATCTGCAGATCAACCACTGTCTTGTTGCTGCTACGGATCCATAACGAAAAGCATTCAGGGTGCCACCACTCAATTCAGTAGTCAATCCCAGACAGGAATAACTGCCTTTGTACAAATAAAAATAAATTCAATAAAAAAAAAAGCTTCTTAGTGTAATTTTAGCCCACTGTATCTAGGTTTTACCTTTATTGTGAGTGTGGTTTGTTTGATTTGGAAGTTTACCTGTGAGACAAAGCCACAGAGACGATCCCTCAACTTCACGAAGATGTGAAATTTGATGGCATAGACACCATCATCTTTGTGAGATAGTGTAAAAACATCCATTTTTACAGTGCGTAAGGCTTTGCTGGAATAAACTGTTTCTCTCTCTCTCTCTCGCTCTAAACTTTGTGGTGAAACTGCGAACACCATCTGTAATTACCTCCTCATGCTGCTTGTTTGTGTGCCGTTTTGCTGTTTTTTTCTGCCAAATTAATTACTTGATCACAGTTCAATGCAGGAGAGGCGTTAAGGGGAGAGATACAACTATTTTGCATCTCTCCATTTGACTAGCATTTAATTGGAATGATCAAAAGCAGCTGACCTAAGAGAGTCTTGTTTTGGCAGCAACATGCGATTTTGCAGAACCAGTAAAATACAACAAAGTGTTTTGAAACCTGTTCCTGATTCTAATTCACCTGGTGCCTCGTACGCATATCACAGTCATATGGGGCGCTCTTTGCTGTAGACTACTAATTTTGTTTTTGATAAAGTTAGCATGGGCCGCCCTCCAGATACTTCAAATACAGCTCTACCAAATACTTGAAATCCTTTCATTTGTCGCAGTGCTTTTAAGATCCCAGTATCCACTGCTTATCATATCGCCTTACTAAGCATCCCGCTGATGACACAATTTTAAAGAAACACCATTTTGCCTTTGCTGTGAGAACTTAAGGAAGAGATGATTCATAAACCCACTCTGTTATTAGTACTTCTCAGCTATATGTATGTATGTGTGTGTGTATGTATGTATGTATGTATGTATGTATGTATGTGTGTGTGTGTGTGTGTGTGTGTGTGTGTGTATATATATATATATATATATATATATATATATATATATATATATATATATATATATATATATACTATATCTCCAGCCAGCCAGCCAGCCATTATCTGAACCGCTTATCCTGCTCTCAGGGTCGCAGGGATGCTGTAGCCTATTCCAGCAGTCATTGGGCAGCAGGTGGGGAGACACCCTGGACAGGCCGCCAGGCCATCACAGGGCCAACACACAAACACACAAACATTCATACCTAGGGACTATTTAGTATGGCCGATTCACCTGACTTACATGTCTTTGGACTGTGGGAGGGAACCCACTCAGACACGGGGAGAACATGCACACTCCACACAGAGGACGATCCAAGAAGACCCACCAAGGTTGGACTACCCCTTGGCTTGAACCCAGGCCCTTCTTGCTGTGAGGCAACCGCGCTAACCACTGTGCCACCGTGCCGCCATATATATATATATAGATATATATATAGATATAGATGGATATCAGAATCAGATTTATTGGCCATGTAGGTTTGCACATACATGGAATTTTACTCCATGTATGTGTATGTGTGTGTGTGTGTGTATATATATATATATATATATATATATATATATATATATATATATATATATATATATATATAAAATACACACACACATATATATATATATATATAGATATATATACCAGACCGGGGGTGTGCTCCAATTATCGGGGCGTCACACTGCTCAGCCTCCCTGGGAAAGTCCACTCTAGGGTGCTGGAAAGGAGGCTCCGACTGATTGATGAACCTTGGATCCAGGAGGAACAATGGCCATGGAACAACAGACCAACTCTTTACCCTTGCAGAAGTGCTGAGGGAGGCATGGGAGTTTGACCAGCCAGTCTACATGTGTTTTGTGGACTTAGAAAAGGCTTACGACCGTGTATCCCGGGGCACTCTGTGTGTGTGTGTGGGGGGGGGGTGTACTGTGAGAGTATGGGGTACCAGGGCAGTTGCTACAAGCCATCCGGTGCTTGTATCACCAAAGTGAGAGCTGTGTTCACATTCTTGGCACAAAGTCAAACACGTTTTCGGTGGGTGTGAGACTTCGCCAAGCTTGTCCCTTGTCTCCAGTTCTGTTTGTGATATTCATGGACAGGATCTCAAGGCGCAGCCAAGGTGAGGAGTGTGTCCATTTTGGGACCCTCAGAATTGCGTCTCTGCTCTTCGCAGATGATGTGGTTTTGTAGGCTTCATCAGAATGTGACCGCCAGTGCGCACTGGGGCTGTTTGCAACTGAGAGTGAAATGGCCGGGATGAGAGTCAGCACCTCCAAGTCTGAGGCCATGGTTCTCTACCGGAAAATGGTGGATTGCTCCCTCCAGGTTGGGGATGAGTTGTTGCCTCAGGTGAAAGAGTTCAAGTATCTCGGGGTCTTGTTCATGAGTGAGGGTAGGATGGAGCGGGAGATTGACAGGCGGATTGGTGCAGCATCAGCAGTAATGCAGACATTGTACTGGACCATTATCGTGAAGCGGGAGCTGAGCCAGAAGGCAAAGCTCTAAATTTACCAGTCATTCTTTGTTCCAACCCTCACCTATGGTCATGAGCTTTGGGTAGTGACCGAAAGGGTGAGATTGCGGATATAAGCGGCTGAAATTAGTTTCCTCCATAGGGTATCTGGGCTCAGGGTGAGGAGCTGGGACATCTGGAGGGGGCTCGGAGTAGAGCTGCTGTTCCTTCGCATCAAAAGGAGCCAGTTGAGGTGGTTCGGGCATCTGATTAGGATGCCTCCTGGGCGCCTTCCTTTGGAGGTTTTCTGGGAACGTCCAACTAGGAGGAGACCCCGGGGTAGACCCAGAACTCGCTGGAGGGACTACATGTCCAATCTGGCCTAGGAACACATTGGGCTCCCCCAGGAGGAGCTGCGGAGCGTTGTTGGGGAGAGGGACGTCTGGAGTGCCCTTCTTGGTTTGCTGTCACTGTGAGCTGACCCAGGAGAAGCGGCTGATGATGAGAGATTTATTTATATATATAAAATTGACTGGATTATATATATATAATCCAGTTAGTCAAGTAAATTCTTTATGAGACAGTACAAGCCTGTTTCATGCCATAAGCAATCATCAGCTGTCAAGATGTTTGACAGCTGGTGTTCTATATATACTACATATATATATAGAGAGAGAGAGAGAGAGAGAGAGAGAGAGAGAGAGAGAGAGAGAGAGAGAGAGAGAGAGAGAGAGAGAGAGAGAGAGAGAGAGAGAGAGAGAGAGAGAGAGAGAGAGAGAGAGAGAGAGAGAGAGCTTGATAAGCCAAAGAAGTGGAAAGTGTATGAGGGGCTGAGAGAAAAGAGATAACAAGTAAAGATATGGGAGGGTGGGGGTAAAGGCGATGGGGGGGGTCTGTTTGGTGGAGGCTGGATGACTCCACGAGAGAGAGAGAGACAGAGAGAGAAAGAGAGCGAGAGAGAGCTGTTAGCACTCTGGCCTCAGGGTGAAGGAGGAGTAGCTGGGAGAGCCGCGAGGGCCTCGGTTAAAGGCGTGTTTGCGGCGGTGCGCTTTTGAAGGATCAGTCTCCAACGTGCCTCTAATTAAAGTTGTCATGGCTGGGCGCCTGCAGGGATAATGTTCTATTATTATAGTCATTTGTTTCAATTAAACGCTGGGTGATTTTACAATAGCAGCCGTGAAGCTGCGTGAGTGAGCCATCACTCTAAACAAAATGGCTCCAGTCAAGCAGGCGTTGAAGAAGCGAGGCCAAACTCACACAGCTCATAAAGCATTCACATGGGGCAGGACAGGAAGAGCAGTGCTCGCCTCCCTCAGCAGGCCTCATTCAATTAGACACCAACTGCACTTCTTCTACACACTCTGTTTATTGGTCTCAACGCATACACATTTTCTGTTTTTACAATCCCTCAAAGAGGGTAAATTCTGTTTTGGGCATAGTGAAGCAGTCCTGGGGCAGGTTCAGTAAGGCTGGGCAATAACTCAGTGTCATCACTTACCATCTTTCAATGGTATAGTACTGGGATGAAATCCAGATAGTTTCATATCTTAATACACATGTTTTTTTAAATGAATGATAAAGAAGAATCTGTTACCTTGCATTTCACACAAAATGAGGCCTAAGATATCTGAGGGATTATTATTTGAAAACTAGTTTTGGTTTCCTACTATTGTATACTTTATATTAACACAGCTCACCTTGATGAAAAGCAACTGGATTCTTAATCGTTGGTATTTTCGCATGTAAGTAGATATCATGATATAGTACATCGACATCGGGCCTTGTTCATAAATTGTACAAATGTGTTCTTACACACCCATGGGATTTTTTTTAGCCCTGAAGTTTGTCTCACAGACCAGCATGAACCTGGGTAACGCCTGAATTTAGACACCAATTGGCTAACACTGATGTCTTTGCAAGCCTGGGTGAGAGGTAGATCACAGATGTTAGGGGGAAGGAGTTACAAATAACCATCAGGCATTGCATCTACCTGTCAGACAAATCTGAGGGCTAAAAAAAAATCCATGTGTGCATAACAACAAATTTGTACATACATTGATGAATGCGGTCCAATGTGTATGATTCCCTGTAGTTATTGTGAAAATATTTATTTTCCATATCGCTCGGCACTAGGGTCAAGTACCCTCACTCTAGGATAATTGAACACGGATGGCAGTTGAACCTGAGCCCTCCAGTTGGACTGGGGGGGGTGTAGATGGTGGTGGTGGAGGGGAGGGTGTGTTCACTCTCTGCTCAGCCAACCAAATGTACACAGTCCGATGGGAGAGGAAGACTGCGGAGCGATGCTGCACCCATGTGCTTTTGATTCCAGCATTTCACAAAGTGGATTATCTCCAAAATGCAAATATTGTAAATGTTGAAAAAACAAACACACTTACGTCATGAAGGAGTTATCTTGCCCAACCTCGTGATGAATTGAATGCTCAGTCATTTCAAACACTTTCTCTTGCTGTTTGAGAATTGACTGGATTGAAAGTGAGCCAACGGTGCCTCTGCTGCAATAAAAGTAGATCTCTATAAATTAACACCTTTTGAAATATGTGTAGGGCTGATGTCAGCTCATAATGAGGTAGAGCCCTGGACCACATCCTCAACTGATTCTTTGGCATCAAGACACTGGTGTATTATGATGCCAAAGCAATAGCAACTTTCCTAGTAAATCATCCTTTTAATTTGAATTATGAAACAGATGCCAATCTGTTATCTCTATTCTAAGGACGGAGGAAGGTTAGCTGTGTTTTACTGTCTCCCCTCTTTCTCCTTGTGGCTCTGCGGAGTCCCCCCTCATCTCTGTGCGTGTGGTCAAATCCCCTTAGCTAAATCAAATGGTGGAGGCAATTGGAGCGGCTGTGAAACCGTTTCAGAGGTAAGGTCAGGGGGAGCAGGGGGGAACAATGGCTTTCTGATATTCCATCTCGCACACAATGTGCTACACATAATTGGAAAGCCTTTGTTATTTGACTCCCATTTGACTATGATGTACAAGATGTGAATACAAACACGACAGGCCCGACGTCGGCGGGGCAGCACGTTAACGCCGAGTCTCCCGGCCTTGCATCACAGTTCAGATCTGCTGGCTGCTCATCACTGAAAAGCAATATCCAACTGTCCCCCAGCTAACTTTGGAGATGGATTTTAGTACTTTGAGAGAATCGCCCTTATTTCTCAGATCTCCCCCCTCTCTATCTCTGTTTCTCATTTCTCTCTCTCTCCTGTTGTGTCCCCCTCCTCTTGCTTCTGTACTTGTTCTCTTTCCCTCTGTGTTCCTCTCGTTCTCTTTCACCCATCTTTTTTCTTTCTTTCTTCCCCTCCCCCTTTCTCCCTTCTCCGTTCACTTCATCTCCCTCTTTATGAGGGGATGTTTATCTCCTTGGGATTCAAACAAACAACTACATTTCTGGAAGTCAAGCTTGGTGATAAAAATACCCTTGGGAAGTCAGAATCCAACTTCCAAATGCACCACACACACACACACACACACACACACACATGCATGCATAAAATATTTTGTGTTTTTATGAGCAAAATCTAATAAAGTTAATCTGTTTACCATTTCTTCAAAGAACTGGACAAAGTGCAGGAATGATGAGGTAACAGACCGATAATGTGTCTTACACAGGAAGGTACATGTTGTGGTATGAAAGTGAGCGCTCCTCCTCGTTAACTTTACATTTTGAGGCTCAGTAATGTGCCATGTTACTTGTGACTAATGACTATGAAAGGGAATTAGATGAGGTTACCTTTTATAATAAGGGTACATTAATTAACCAGTAACAAGCGTTCACAGACAATTGAATCTGCTCATCTGGACACAACGTTTCTCCCACTAAACGTTGTGTCCAGATGAACTAACTGATTCAACTTTCTGTCGTTTCCTTACCTGGATTATTGCGCATGGGTCAACACAGTAATAAGCATTAACTAACAGATAGTCAACAGGTAACTAATCTGTCTAGTAATCATTTACTGATGGTGTCCATCAGTTAGTAGTATAATGAACTTGTAAGCCCTTAATACATGTTAAAAAGAAACATTTCTTAAAGCCTCTGGAAATTTGGCTTGCAATAGTAAAAATGCTTAGAGTTCAAAGTTGAGTGTCTCATTAAGCATCCTGAGTGTAAATAAACATTAGTAACGATTAGAAAGTTTAACTACAGCTCATTTTGCTGTTTGGACCGTTTCTCAACACTTGTGTAGGCGTGGCAAACCACGTTTTGATTGACGTCTCCCTCCGCGTGGAGCCCGAGGTGAAAACGGCGCTGTGTGCATGTGAACAACCTCTTTTCTAGTCGGGACCGGGCTCCGGCGGCTCCCCTCCGCTCCGGTGGCTCCCCTCCGCTCCGGTGGCTCCCCTCTGCTCCGGTGGCTCCCCTCCGCTCCGGTGGCTCCCCTCTGCTCCGGCGGCGCCACTAACGGCGTCCGTCTGACGGAGAGGCGGCGGGAGGTTCCCCTTCCGGTGCCTTCCGGGCTTGGCTCCAGTCAAAACTCTCGGAACCATAGACTAAAGTGAGGTGCGGGTCATCTTGCTCTGACCTCCCTCCCGTGCGACTCCGGGTAGCCGACTAACCCCCCCCCCCTCATCCGGGGAGGCTGCGGGGGGTTAGCGCGCTAGCTAATATCAAAAGGCTACTAGAGACAGTTTGACAACTGGCGTTGTGATTGGTTCGCGGGATTAATTGCGTAATTTTCGTAATAAACTTCCGAGCATCTTTTTCTTCCTCTTTCGGCTTGTTCCCTGTTTCTCGGCGGTCAGAGGATTTTACAGATTCCATCGGTACCCTGTGAGGGCACAGCACCAATGGCGGCTGTAGTTAACCCGGGCTTCGGCCGATCCAGTATGGAGCCTCGACCGATCCAGTATGGTTTTGTCAATCCGCACAGCCACTAACCCCTATGGGCGGTGGTTGTGCGGCTAGGTGACGCGCTGGATGCCATCCCAGCATTCACGGACTAGCACCCCTGACTGCCGCGAAATACATGGTTAACCACGCCCCGTTCAAACCCAACCTCAGGAGTTCGCAAAAACTTAAACGACAATATTTCGAATTTGGATTTAAACTGCTTTCTAATTCTTTCTAGATGCTCACTATTATGTACATAAGACCCCCACATTACATAGTTGTGTATTTGGGTTTCCAGTGGCTTTAACCGTTACTTAATGTTTATTAGGGTTAGGATTAGGGTTACTTAATCCTGATTACGTTATTAACTAGTGTTAATAGAGTTAGTTAAGGGTTAATTAACTGTTAATGCTCATTACTCCATTGCTCATGTTAATTAATGTACCCCTACTGTAAAGTGTTACCGACGATGCTAACCTTCCCAAAGTAAAGCCATCAATAAATGTCCGCCCGCTGTAAAACGTTTAGAAAACTGCGTCCTTGCAATGTTACATTATTGGACAGACATGAATACCAGACCCTCACATCATGTGTTCAGAACCATAGGATGCTGTATTTGGTGGTGTCCAGTCCCAGTGTGCATGTTGGGCTGAGCAATGGTTAAATATGTATCTCTTTTTTTTGTCTGTCTATTGTCTTTCAATGGTGTTGTGTAAGCATTAGAAATTTGGATCTTTTCATATCGTGGTACAAAATGTTGTTGTCTAAAAACACAATAATGAACATCTATTATCTGAAATTCATCACAAAATGAGGTCTGACATATGTGAGGGGGTATTATTTGAAAACTACACCACCAAGCTGCTCAAAGTGATGAACCTCAGTTGGATTCTTAAACTTGGCATCTCTGCACACAGTATGTTAACAGATATCATGATATATTATATCAACGTTGCGTAAAATTCCCTGTGTTTATGTCGACAACAATGTTTTCCAAATCGCCCAGCATTATGTGGAGGCAGTAGTTGGAACCCGGGCAGATAGCACTGACCAACTAAATCCTGTTACACACACACAACCCCCATCTCTCTGCCAAGTGGATGATACCATTAGGAATTAGCATACAGTACCTATGGCAACCAGCAACCTTTGTCAGATTCTTTTATAATATTTGTACAGCCGTCTGCTGGTCGCTTTATTTAGCTCAGGCCTGATGGTGCTACCTGATAATGTCTTGCTCTTTAAGTCTTGCTCAGGTGAAAGGGCCAACTGAAAGCACTCAGAGGCAATTAGAAAGCAGACTGGGAAGACTATTAACAGGTATTTATCAAAGTGCTGTCGGTTTTAGAGATTAAAGCCCACCCCGGACATCGCTGGGATAAGGTGACATGTTTCTTTTGGTAGCTCCGCCATCTCAGAGGGAAGTGTCTGTCTTTGTCTGAAAACACGTGTTTATTTCCCGTTTCCTGTCATGTAGGCAGCACCGGGGCTATCTTCAGCACGTTATAGTCACATACTGCACCACGGTGCACACCTTTAGATGTTTTCAGATGACTGGCTTCAAGTGTGCTTTATTAAAGGATCATTCTGTTTTTGTTTTTGTTTTTTTACCACCGCTGGACTCATCTTTACAATGGTGTCTTATGGTGCCAAGGAATACAAACTTTAAACCTGTCCTTTAAACAACAACAGCCCCCCCCCAACCAACCTTTTTTACAACCTGAGTCTTATTTTCATAGTTCTTTCCATCATATCAGTTATATTATCATTTTACTCACCGGCTTCATTTAGTAGATTTTGGACAGGGGACCACTGCTGAACTCAGCTTTACTGCAGTGTCTTATAGGACAAGTGAACAGGAGTGTTAAACGTGTCCTTTAAACAACACCCCCCCCCCCATAGATAACTCTCCATTATCTATTATCTATGACTTCTCTATTGTGCTGGCCGGCTAGTTTATGGATGTTTATTTCTACCTACGGTAAGTATAGGCTGCTACTCCCTGCAAGTTGAACCAGGAAGTAGATCAGCAATGTCATCCACCATTGATCATATTGGACAGCTCTCATCATAACTTTTAACTTTAATTTTTATTTCCAAATACGTGGTTTAGATAATTGGGATTAAATTGGACTCATTGAAACGTGTGACACTCATGTTTACATGTTTCAGCGTTGGTGGTACCGCGTCCAAAATCTCCACATTGATGCCGCTGAGTAAAATGACATTATAACTGATATACAGGATGGTGAAGACTATGACAAGAAGGCCCAGGTGGTAAAGAAATGGAGTTATCCTTTATCTCCATTCTAATGAAATATAAGAATCTGTAGGTGAGTTATCACTACGCAGTACTGACTGGATATAACCCACGGCAGAAGGTTTCACAGCAAATCAACAAAATCTGTGAATTTTTCTTTTTTTTTTCTGGTTTAAAGGCAAAAGGTTTTGACTGATAGAAGTAGTCATCGGACCCCCCCCCCCACCCCCACAAGAAGAAGTAGAAGGGGAGGAACTTTGAAACACACACATTTGTATCTTTGGTAACACTTTATGATGAGTAGCTTTACAGAGTGATTAATAAATGAGTAATAGGGAAAATATAACCTCTTACAATACACCGGTTAATGTTTTTTAATAGCTAAGTTTAACCTCTTCCTAATAGCGCTTACCGGACTAGACTTAAAGATCTGGCCTGACCTTTACCATACAGGACTTTGTGACTAAACTTAACCTGCAGAATTTTCCTGCTATTACGAACAATTGTCGAACAATTTCAAGACGCTTATTAATATCTTTAATTTGTCTGCTAATGTTAACAAATGTGTCTTAGGAGCTTTTAAGTGCCCTATCGCTCATTTTCTAATCACTGTTTACTGCTTCTCATTATAAAGTGTGACCCTCTTTTTAACAACGACACATTTTCCATTTATAATCCAGATAATGATCCCCCTCCTCCAGATGTTTGAGAGTTCCCCGGATTCTTTTTAATTATTATCATCGTTTTCCCCCCCGTTATGGCCGTGTTCACAGTCACAGTGTCATGGTACCCCCCTCCCTCCCACTTTCCCCCCAGTAGTGACGGTGTGATGGTACCCCCCTCCCCAGTTCCCCCCCGGGGTGCTCCAGTGTGTACGGGACAGGGTGTAGTTCAGAGAAAACAGTGGCCATTTCCAAAGAGGGCTTTTGCTTTGGAAACCTGTCAACTGTTGCCATGATCGGCCATTCATGTTTGATTAATTGGTTTTTCGATGCTTCTTGGTTTGTAAGGACTCCTAAAGAGCAATTCCATGGAAATGGAAAATTAATGGTTTTCTATTTCTTTCTGTTTCTCCTTGCTTTCTTTCCTTCTTTTTCTCTGTATACCCCCCCTTTTTTTCCCGCTGAAGCCGTTTCTTCGTGTTTTAAGAGGAGGAGTGATGGTGTTTTGAATCACAACTGGAAGTTGGAGGTTGTGGTGGTTGGGGGAGGTTAGGGCATGGTTATTTGAAATGCAAAAAGGAATGCCTTTGTTTGCGGCTGCCTTTTGTTAGCAGCTGCTGAGGCAAACACCGATTTTAATGTCCTGCGAATATTATGAGTTTTCAAAGCGGGCCACAGCCCTTTTACAACATTATTTTGCTGTGCATTTTTATTCCAGCAACTTGCTGGGACCAATTATTATTATAAAGGCGAGCCTTCATCTCTGAGCCTCTGCAAGTGTTTATTAAAACCTCATATGCTAGGGCCCTTTCAATTTGATCTTTTTAGCACTGCGCTAATGTGTAATGTATTATTTAACTCATGAATGTTTAACAGCACTAATAAATGCAAGTTCATCACTTTCTGATCTGTAAATTGCCAAACATTCCCATTTATGCTTGCATTAAAAGCGTCCTCTAGTTCGACTTGGTGTTATGTCCTGATGCATCTCGGAGAAAAGCTTTTGATGTAGTTATTACTGAAGATCTTTTAAGACCGCTAAGAGCATAACTTTATGAAAGGCTTTGAGGTCTGCCTCTGTGATTATTCTTGAAGGGTGTTCTCAATTAGAGGGTCAGTCTTCAAGAGAGCACTGTTTTATTTCAATTTGCTGAGCTAAGTAATGGTAAGGATGTGGTTCAAACCTCATCGAGAACTCCATTAAACAATATTCGGAATATAAGTTAATTATGTATTCTGTGCATTCCCTGTGTTACATAGTGAGTAGTGAATGGCATTGTTCTGTAAAAAGGCACCAAACACCGGGTGTCTGTCATTGTTTTTGAAGTCAGGTGAGGTTTTTTTTTTCTCACAGTTTTGGTTTATTTTGGGGTGGCATGGTGGCACAGTGGTTAGCGCGGTTGCCTCACAGTAAGACGGTCCTGGGTTCGAGCCGCGGGGTAGTCCAACCTTGGGGTTCATCTCAGGTCGTCTTCTGTGTGGAGCTTGCATGTTCTCCCCGTGTCTGCATGGGTTTCCTCCAGGTGCTCCGGTTTCCTCCCACAATCCAAAGACCCTAGGTGTCCCTAGGTGTGAATGTGTGTTGGCCCTGTGATGGCCTGGCGGCCTGTCGCCTAATGACCTCTGGGATAGGCTCCGGCATCCCCGCGACCATGAGAGCAGGATTACCGGTGTGGATAATGGATGGATGGATGGATGGATGGATGGTTTATTTTGTTTAGAATTTCAGCACTTCAGATACTCCATGAAGTAATCCCTTGCTAATCAGGCAAGCTTCCATAGAATAACTTAACTTGTATAATAACACACATTCAGTTTCATTTATTCATTATTGATATAACAAACAATAACCTGACACGGAAGAATACACATCACAGGATAGTAGGGTCAAGTTTAAAGTCAAGGTCATAAACAAGAGGTTGGATACTGCGCGTGATAATCCTGAGAGAAGACGTAGGGGAGAGGCCACATAGAGATTTCCTTCGCCCAGTCAAAGTTAAATGGTGCAACCTGTGCATCAGCAAGAGATTTAGTATCTTAAAGGAATAGATCATAACTTGTGAAGTCTATCTCTATTCTGTACTCATGTAGGTAGGTTTCATTTTCACAGCTATCCATCCTTTTCCTCATACTGGCATACATGCCGCTCCAGCTTGCCATCTACAGTTCAATGTAATTCAATGGAGGACAAATCCACAATCAACTCCACAGTACAGCCAACGCTAACATGATGCCACAGCAGTCTATCATAGCTCATTCGAGTGTTTGTTTTTGAAATTACATTCATTTTGATTGCTAAATTCCCTCTTCGCGTATACTTTGCTTTGCTGTGCTGCGGTGGAGTGACTCCTGCTGGTGATCACTTGTAGGTTGTGTTGTTACACAGAAGGAGAAAGCCATAACCGACTGTAAAAAATGACTGAACAGTTTTTAAATAACAACTCAGATTGCTATTATTGACTGCTGTAGCATCATGCTAGCTTTGGCTGAACTGTGGAATGTTTTTGCACTGAACGAGGATTGTGGATTTGTCCCCCATTAATTGCATTGAACTGTAGATGGCAAGCTGGATCTGCATATCCACTGTGAAGAAAAGGATGGATGACTGTGAAAATGAAATCCACCTATGCACTACATGAGCAGTGAGTATGAAATAGAGATAGACTTCAAAAATTCCGAGGTATTCCTTTAAATCTCCTGCAGGCCTATTTCCCTTATCATCACAGATCTCAATTTTTTGGGCCATATTTTGATATTTTTGCCAGTAATTTTACTTCAAATTAAAGAAAATGCTAAGCACTGGAAATATATTCCCATTTATGTAAATATATACATATATTCGGCTAATTGGCTATCTATTTTTTTCTTCAATTTTATTTCATTATTATGATTTTTTTCAACATTGAGACGAGATGAAGAATGTAAGCCAGTGTTCTTCTCTCACCCCAGATGCAGGAGATGGCTTTGCACCACCACCACCACCACCACCACCAGCAACAACATCACCACCCAGACGGCGCTCATTATGATCCCGCCCGCCCCAACCCCCTGATAAACAACTCACCTAGGATACTGCCCAACCCCATGAGCCCTCTGTCCCAGCTAAATCCCCAGGTCAACCGGAGTGCGCTCCCTCACGGCTCCCCCTCGCCTCCGGGAAGTAAATCGGCCACACCCTCCCCCTCCAGCTCCAATCAGGAAGAGGAGAGTGATCCTCATTCTAAGGTACTGGTGTGGCGATGACTCTTCTTTAGCTTGCAGTGATAAAAAGGAAAGGCCTAGCTTGGTGTTTGGCCCCAGGGATTTAAAAAGCAGATAAAAGCGGCAGTGGTGTGGCAGTGTTTGTCTGTATTTGCAGAGATATTAGAGTTAGGACGGACTAAGTTTTGCTGTACTGATGTTGCTCTGATCACAGGGTCCAAAGTATGAATGCACTTCCAACCCAGTCTCACAGACAAAAATGTTTCAATGCACCTTTTTTGCTGTGACTATAATATGTTTATTGCCAGCGTTCGGTCACATGTATACAATGCATGTCAACTAGTATTATGGGAACAGATATGATTATGCCACATCCTGACAAGATTAGATTAGATATAGTTAAATTTGGTTAGAAGGTTAGAAATGGCTATATTTAGGTGTTAGATCAGAGATGGCTAAGTTTATGTATGGGTTTGGTATGGTTAACATCAGGGTAAGGACCTGGGAGGCCAGTTGTAATGTGTTGCAATCTGCAGTGAGTGTAAATCAGGCTTAAAGTCCAGCTCACCGTTTAACAACTGCTCTTGATGAATACAGCAGACCAGTGTTGGCATTGGCATCTCATTATGTTATTTTTGTTTTTTGTTTTTTTACACAACACTCAAAAATCCATTTAAATTTAAAATGTTAATTGGGTGCATGCATTGAAAAAACAAACAAAAATAAAATTATTTTCTCAGTATGTGTTATACAAGGTGAATAAGTAATCAGTGCTGAAGCTGCAGTTGCAGAGTGTAACAAGACTGCTAGATCATACCTTTAATTAGACATTTAGATCATTTCTCAGTGGTAAAGCTCAAACCTGTAAGCAATAATCAAGAATAAAGTTGAGCCATTTTGCCCTTCACCACCAAGTTATAGCCTGTTCACTTCATCAAGTTTATGGAAGGGGTGCAGGGTACTGTGTGCGTCGCATTATTTGCCTTTACAGCCAGTTCTAACAGACAAATTGAGCAGACACAATAAATGAAAACTAAATAGCCTAGTTTGGATTTACTCACCAAGCCAGGGCTCCAGCCATAAAATAGAAATTTTGCTCCAACACGATCATGAAAGTCACTCCTGCCTTTCAAGCTACCTTTGGTCGGTTTAATAAACTCTGGATTTAGCTAGTAATCTTAAACTGCCCAATAACCCCAAGCAGGGTATGCAAATTGAAATACAAGGTGTAAATCTATTTCCATTATCTAACATTATTCCATGTAAATATGTTAGCAGTGAATTCCTCCTAATGCTGGTTGCACATCTTTCTTGCGAGCACCTTCAAGCTAGCCAGAGTCTAACTCTAATGACAGCATTACCATCTGACGTTAGCCAGTTAGAATTTAGCTGAAATGATGGTCCTCTTACTGAGAGATGGTCAGCTGTTGCAGTGGGGGTAATGATCTTTGGCTTCCAACGTTTTGGTGGCCAGTAGTATAGACTTAATAAATAGATGGTAAAATTTCACTGAATCCCTTCCAGTGCTCCATAAGGTCCCATCTATATGGTGCACTCCACATGCTGTTGAAGTGAGTGTTGTCCCTGGACTGAGGTCTCTCAGTATGGAGAAAATTCACACAAGCTTGTAAAGTTAGCCTACTTTTCTTTTGGGGAAGTGTACTCTGGTTCCAGAAAGATACGAATTTGAACAAGCTGCACAAATACATGAATTAACCATTTTCAGCTTGGTGAAAGATAATAATTTAATACCCAACTGCATCAGATGGGCGGTGGCGATTTGATTGAGAGCGGTGTTTGCCTTGTCCTTTCATCAACCTCTGTCATCAGTCAGTTAAAGAGACAAACCACTTTTTTAGAGCATGCAAAAAGGCTTGATTTTCATCATGTATTTTCTCTGTTTTGGGCATCACTTTGGTTCAGTAGCAAACTCTTAAACCTTGGCCCTCTGACTCCCCTTCCCTCGTCGGGAAAAAAAAAACAAAACTGCCAGCCTAGCTTACTGTGTAAGTACTATAGTAGTGCAAAAGTTACCTATGACAATTTCAACTCTGAAACAAAAATTAAGATGCTAGTCCAGCCTTAACAATGCAACAAGGATACAGAATGAGAGTTATCACCAAAACAAAACAAAAAACAGCTAAATTCTTAAGCAAAATGCAAATCATCCTTACAAATAATCAGATCATCACACCAGCTGTGTGTGCACTTTAGTGGAATATGCTGACAACAGGCAGGGGTGCAGAATGCATGACAGCCACCCGTCCTACCACACAAAAACAACAGAATGTCATGTAAGCCTACACATCATGACAGCGCGCACACAGCCAAGCCGCCATTAGTGACAGACATTTCAGAACCATGGACAGTGAACAGCGATCATGGCATTTTGGGAACCCACCACCACAAATAAGCAATATTGTTACTGAATAATATTATTAGTTTGGCGCAGCAGCCTATTAAATCCTATTACATGTTACGGTAAATATGCTTAATGACCACTGAGTTGGTAAATTTATAGATTGACCAGTAATTCTGCATAATAACCATTTTCCCAAATAAACAATAACATATACAAAACAGTGGCAGCGGCGGCCAGAATAAAATCATTTGGCACGGCAGCCTATTAGATTTTAAATAACTTAACAAATTAAGCTCTGGTGTAAGTCTTACTTTGCCGATTAACTCCAACTTATCAGTAAAAAAATAATTTTGAAAATGGTGTGGATAACAAATTTGCAACGATGTCCTCCTCACTATCAGTAACCTTACTCGTGGCTTCCATCATGAACCAACAGGCTAACTAGCTAGCTAGTTTGCTAGCTTGTGATTCGTGTCCCCTCGCAGCGAGCGGAGCTTGTCATAAAGTTAGTGAAAACAAAGTCCACCAATTTAGAGGGAAGATATGATTGACCAATTCTACTGTCATTTGAAATTACGCTCATTGAATTACTATTGCAAAGACTTCTTTAAAATGATAGCTGGACCACCAATCACATAGCTGGAGTATAGCATTTTCTTCCCAATAATTGCAGAGGCAGCAAAATTCTGAAAGGGAGACAAATGAGCTTCTTTGATTTAACCCTTCACATTCCAGCACAAACTGAGTTGGCAGGTTTGAAGGGTTTATTTCCTCGGAAACATTTTGTTTAGATGTTGATTGTCAAATTATGAATTGATCAAATAAAATTAGAACTGTCAACTGTTCAAAGTAATGGGTAGTGTGGAAGAGAGGTGAAGAAGAGAGTGCAGGCAGGGTGGAGTGGGTGGAGAAGAATGTCAGGAGTGATTTGCGACAGAAGGGTACCAGCAAGCATTGAAGGGAAGGTTTACAAGATGGTTGTGAGACCAGCTATGTTATATGGTTTGGAGATGGTGGCACTGATGAAAAGACAGGAGGTGGAGCTGGAGGTGGCAGAGTTGAAGATGCTAAGATTTTCATTGGGAGTGACGAAGATGGACAGGATTAGGAACGAGGATATTAGAGGGACAGCTCAGGTTGGACGGTTTGGAGACAAAGCAAGAGAGGCAAGATTGAGATAGTTTGGACATGTGCAGAGGAGAGATGCTGGGTATATTGGGAGAAGGATGCTGAATACGGAACTACCAGCTATCAGGGAAAGAGGAAGGCCAAAGAGGAGGTATATAGATGTGATGAAGGAGGACATGCAGGTTGGTGTGACAGAGGAAGATGCAGAAAACAGGAAGAGATGGAAAGATGATCTGCTGTGGCGATCCCTAATGGGAGCAGCCAAAGGAAGAGGAAGACGAAGAACCAATGACTTTTCAAATATTATTTTTTAGAATATCTTAACTCTCTGAGGGCCTAGAGGGCCCTGACAGTTCCCCTCTGCTTTGGTCCTATCCACGTTGTTTGTTGATTAAAAAACAATCCTACAAGTAGGATTTAAGAAGTAGATTACAACAGTTTCCCTCAATATCATCGATACATTTAAAATTAACATAATTTGGGATGTGCAAATAAGATGTAGATGAACGTTTGAGCCTGGGTTTGCATTTTTGTTGTAACGAATGTATGGGAGTCTTTTTTTTTGTGGTCTGAACACATGGAACAGAAATTGCTTCAGGACAAATTTCCATTGAAATATATTTTTTATTGTGTAACTTGGAAACATTTGAAAGCAGTGGTCTCTCTTTATCTTGGCCCAGAGCTGACAGGTTATTTTGCAACCGGAGGAATTTCAGTTCGGGTGACACATGTGTGAGAATTACCGAAAAGCAATTACCACAATGACATACTCCTGAGACTGTGCTTCTGGGTTGCGATTTGTCACAAGGAGGAGCAGAACGCAAGCAACCTTTTATTTTCTCTACACAGTACCACAAATAATTTTCTTTTTCTTTTTGTGTTCACTTTTACTCTATGTAATGTCGTGTGAAGAATTTTGAATTGCACTGGTCAGAATTTGTAAATTAAACTAGATTTGACTAAGATAGTCTAGACTAGACTAGAATAAAATAGAAGGGTTCATTTTAAAATTAAATATAGAAGTAAAGGGATAATTTTTGATGATTTTTTTTCCCTCAGGTCAAAAGTTTATATAAATATTAAATGTAGAAAAGACTACACCTGACAAGACTACATTTTAATAGAATAGAATAGAATATAATAGATGGGCTCATCCTAAAAGTGAATTTAAGTTTAGGGGAAGTTTAAGTCTTATTTCACTTCCAATAAGAGGAAGGGGCTGCTCAGTAACATCCGCCAACATGAATATGTTAAATAGTTTTCGGCATTTCTCAACAATCAAACCTGCATGTGGGGTCTTCTCTGTGGCTGAATGGTTACAGTGCATGCCACATGGACACGCAGTCGCAAACATCACCGATTCGATTCCAGCTGGCAACCTTTGTTGCATGTCATACCCCCCCCCCTCTCTCTCTCTCCCCCATTTCCTGTCTGACTTTCACTGGAGCTGTCTAAGAGAAAATGAGTAAAAAAAAACTCAAACCTGCTAGTGGATTTGCCTTTTATTTTACTGTTAAGCCTATAAAACTCTGGTATGACTGTATAATTTTATATTGTTTGTCCTTTTTTCCCCACTTATCATATTTAGAGTTAAATGAAAAGGCGCAATAGAAAAAAGCAAAAGGGAAGAATGTTTTCATCAAAAACAATAATTCCTTTATTACACTGTTCATCCTCCCCCAGATGCACTGTGTCTTGCCATGTACGAAGAAAGAAAGTTAAAATCTAAAAGAAAACAAAAATGATTACCACCTTAACTTAGTCATTCTCTAGCCACATTAAAGCCAAGACAAAATACAGTATGTGTGATCTGGAATCCATTTGGTTTGATTGTGTAAAAGTCAAAATTAATCCCTTATTGAACATCTGAGAGATTTTGAAAGGCCTGACGAGTTCATTTCACAGATGTGTTTTGATAAATGTGTATTGGGGCGATGAAAAAAGAAAAGAATCGCCCGACTGTGTAAATGTATTGCTATCATTGAAACAATGCAGCAATATCTTCATGCTGACTGCTGACCACACAGGTATGAAACAGTAAAATTGAATTATGAATTTAATGAAGTTGCTTCACCTGGATGAAACATTATTATCATTTACCAGTGGAGCAATTCTTATTACTCTAATAATTTTAGGTCAATATATATTTCTGATTTCTTCTTAAGGATGGCTGGAGTGTGGCCAGTTTGCCCTTATTACACAGTGTCAATAAATTCTTTTTGTTTTTCTGTATTGTTGATGGTCTTCCAGATCACGGGCGAGAAGCGGCCTTCCTCGGAAATGATGAAGCCCAAACCCAAACCCCAAAAGAAGAAGAAGAAAAAGGATCCCAACGAGCCCACCAAGCCCGTGTCAGCCTATGCCCTCTTCTTCAGGGACACCCAGGCCGCCATTAAGGGACAAAACCCAAATGCCACCTTTGGAGACGTATCTAAAATAGTGGCCTCCATGTGGGACGGGCTTGGAGAGGAGCAGAAACAGGTAGGAAGATAAAATTTGAATAGTGTCCACACATACGCCATCATACTATAAATTTGTTCAAAAATAACCTCCGTGGTTAAAAAAAGACATTTAATCAAAATGTTTGCACCAAAAACTCAAAGACAGAGACTACCCGGGTCTCATATAGGCACATGCATGTTATCAAACTGACAGATATGTGTAATTATGTTGTAACACAATACACAATAATTTGAAAGATGCTGGTATTTCAACACGTTCTCATTCCCAACTCGTCAAATATGGCAGCTTGGTCAGTGGCCTTGTGCTTCAAAACATGACACTCGAGGCACCGTTTTAGCATCCGTTTTGCACATGCAGGGCTGTTCAATAGATATCAATGGTGTAGTGTTCCAATCGAAAAAAAACAACCCAGTTGCCAGAATAAAATGTTGACACTTCACATTTCTGAAAACCACATATACATTAAAATCTTGACGTTTCTGAACCAAAAATACGTTTCATGTCGACATTTCAACTTATAGCAAATGTTGGTGGAGCCTGCGTCCATGTGTCGTGACTGTCAATTTTCTGTCTGCGAAAAGAAAAAAAAATGCTGACATTCATTTAATTCTCAGTGGAAAATTCAATATTGTAGGATAGTTTCAGCATTAAAATGCATTTTGATAACATTTCTAGCGAGAAATGTGCATTATATTTTCATAATCTTGGTTCAGTGACAGTATATGATCTTTAGTTTGTGAGTTATCATGAAGATTCTTTCAGGTCTCACCAGGAAATTGTTGGAATGCAACATTTCCAGCATTGAACACAACCCCAACATGTATTTCTACAATACTTGCTAAAATATCCTAAATAAATCAACATTAGTACACTTTTTTTTCTTTTTTTTTTCTTTTTTTGCAGTAGCGACCTAAATTCAGTGTAATTTGTTTTGGCTGCATTAAATATTTGATATATTCTGTAGATATATATATATTTGTACGACCCTATTTACAATGCTATTTTGCAAACCAGAATAATTAAACTGTGATGCTGATTTGTATCATGCTGCACGGAGCAGCTCAAGGGAATTGTAGTTTTTAAAAATATTAGTGTATTTCCTAGAATTGGAACTTGTAAATACTGAATTAATGGTAAACTGAGGGATTTAAGGGGATGGGAAACACATTTGTGTGATCATATTTTAAATATGTCTTTGTTAAAAGGGGATTAAATTGTTAAAATTAATTTTGACTATATTTGACAACGCACCCACTTGGTGACTATACCATATGGGTATGGCCACATAGCTGAAGTCAAGAGCTCTCTATAACAGGTGGTCCCATGTCTGTCACTCCCTCTGTTGCTGAATGACAAGCCTTCCAACGTGCACTAACGTCAAGGTTCAGAAGTCAATATTTCAATGCAGGAGCCATTTACAATCTTTAGACTGACATAATGTTACTCTAAAGGTCCAGACCTTTCCAGCAATGTATTTGGTTTAGTCATACGACAAAGTTTTTATTTTCACATTTCATGGACACAGCCTTGACCTAGGCTAACTTCCAGAGAGCCCTTTGGAGGCCCAACACATGAAATGAAAGGTCTTTAGTTTGTTTTGTTTTGTTTTGGTTTTTCTCCGTTGTGGATATAGGGACAAACATCATTTAACATAATTATTTTTGACTAATTTAAAACCAAACTAGTAATTTTGGCCTGCTTTGTAGCTTATTTTCCTGATGAAATCCAAGAGCTTTCGTTTCAGACCTAACCCTAACCCAAGCAATTCAGGCCCGATGCCTGTAGTAATGCCCTGGATGGTCAGCAGGACTGCAATGTGTAAAGGTGACTTATTTTAAAAGCAAACAAACAAAATAACTTTCATTTCATGTATTGGGCCTCCAAAGGGCAGCTTGGCACAGGTCTGATTTCAGAGCTGCCCTTGCAGCTTGATAAAAATCAGCACCATAGTTGTAGTTCTTCTGGTTTACAAAATAGGGTTATAAATGTGATCATAAAAAGGTATCTACAGAATTATATCAAACTTGTAATGCAGCCAAAACATAAATTACATTTCATTTAGGTTGTTTGTTTGAAAAAAGCATACAAATGTTGATTTATTTAGGATATTTTCGCAAATATTGTAGAAACATGTTTTGGGGTTAATTTCAATGTTGGAAATGTTGCGTTCCAACAATTTTCTGGTGAGACTTGAAAGAATCTTCGTAATAACTAACAAACTAAAGATCATATACATTCACTGAACAAAGATTATGAAAATATAATGCACATTGCTCGCAAGAAATGTTATCAAAACACATTTTATGACCCTGTCCACACATTAACGTCTCTTCAGAAAAGCCGGTTTTACAACAGTGAGGGTCCTGCTGGCCTTTTCTGTGATGTTAAAAATACAATTCCCATTGTGACCAGCTGCAGAAGGAACAGGTATTCAGCAAGCCATCTCTCCCCCCGTATGGTCACACCATCTAATCTCATTCACATTCCCTGCCAGCCTACATCTTTTCCACTGCCCCATGCCAAAATGCCAAATATATTTAAGACAGAGCGACTCAATGTAAGATCTCTGTTAAATAAGTCATTTATGTGTAATGATTTCATTTTATCACAAAATCTGGACATTTTTATGATAACAGAATTGTGGGGACAACCTGGGGGTTTTACTTCCCTAATTGAAACATCTCTTCCTGGCTACTCTTTTTTTCCACGAACCTAGATGTTTGGGAGGGGGTGGCTGTTTTTTTAAGGAATAATTTTACTCTTTCTTGTATTGATTTAGGACTATTTTCCTCCTTCGAGGCACTTCCACTTGTTTTTAAGGGGGATACCCAGTGTCTGTGTCTTCTAGTCTACAGATCCCCCCCCCCCCAAATCTTCTTTTAGTTTTATAAACGAATTCTCAGAGCTCCTATCAATAATCATACCCAGATATGACAGGTTTTTAATTTAGGGAATTTTAATATTCATGTCTGGTGCACCTCTAACAGCCTAAGTGCTGAATTTCTATCCCTGATGGATTCTTTTAATCTATCTCTCTCACTGACCGGGCCCAGTCATTGTAAGGGCCATACTCTTGATCTTGTTTTATCTTATGGTCTTACATTATCCGACTTAATGTGCTCTGATCCTTATTTTTCTGATCACTATTGTATATGTTTTAATTAGGTTTTGCCTCCTTGTTTTAGCTGCTCACGTACTCCGTTACAGTCTAGGGTTTTTAATTCTACCTCTCCCAATATTTTTAGTAAAGCTTTTAGTATTATCCCTTGCAAGATAGATCCCTTATTATTAGTCGATGAGCATCTATCTAATTTCGATATTATCTGCAATTCCATCCTTCATGAAATTGCACCATTTAAAACCAGGAAAACTAAACACATGTCCCAGCCCTGGATAAATGGAAACATTCACGTTTTAAAACGTAAATGTTGTAAAGCAGAGCGTCAGTGGAAGGCCCCCAAAGTCCCTGGCCATCACGAGGACATTAAGGCTCTGATGAAACTCCTCAATGCAGAGGTTAAAAACTGTAAACATGCCTACATTTCCCATCTCACTGAATCTAATATTTCTAATCCCAAGGTGCTTTTTAACATTGTAAGCTGTGCCACAGATGCTTCCCGTATCCCTTCTGTAGATGCTTCTCCTGAAACCTGCAATGAGTTTTAAACATTTTTACTCAAACGATCTCCCTCATTTGTCAGATTTTTACCTCACCTGTAGATCCCCCATCAGCTTGTTTACCTGCTAGGCTTGATACTTGTTTTGATCTCGTCAACCTTGTCTCTCAACCTGCACTGTTAGATATTGTCAACAAAATTAACCCCTCCTCCTGCCTTCCGGACATTCCCCCCCTCAATTTCTTAAAGAAGATTTTAACACAATTTGTCCTTTTATACTGAAGATTTATAAAAGGAGTTGAATCAAGTGCAACTGGACTTGCACTTGATTCAACTCCTTTGGATAACCATGCCCTGGATGAATGAGAACATTCACAGACAAGATTTTTAAAAGCTCTCTTTCTTCTGGTACTGTGCCTCACTACTTCTAAAATGCTCTTGGTCAACCCCTGTTAAAGAAACCCAGACTCAATTCAAATGATTTCAACAATTTTAGACCTATCTCTGAACTTCCTTATTTAGCCAGAGTCCTGGAGAAGATTGTTGCAAATCAACTTTTAGCCTTGATGAATGATAACTCAATGTTTTAATCCTTCAGATCAGGTTTTAGAGCTCACTATAGTGCAGAACCTGCCCTTCTTAAGGTCATGAATGACTTGCATTTAGCTGCTGACTCTGGACACCCCTCCATTTTAGTACTCGTAGAGCTCAATGCAGCGTTTCACACAGTTGATCACACCATCTCCTTTTTCCGTTTAGAACAGTGACTGGCCCTTGAATGGTTTAAGTCATACCTCACGGACAGGACTTTCTCTGATCATATTGCTAAGTCTAGGTCTTCCACTTCCACGATGCATTGTGGGGTTCCTCAGGGTTCCATGCTTGGCCCGATTCTGTTCACCATTTACGTGCTGCCATTGGGACATCTCGTAAGATCACACAACATCTGTTTCCATTTTTATGCAGATGACACCCAGGTTTACCTCAGCTGTGACCCTAATAATGTAATTTTTTCTTCTTCTTTTTTCACTTATAAACTGTCTCAGGGACATTCATAAATGGATGGCCCAAAATTTCCTTCAACTGAACACAAAAAAGACTGAGATACTTCTATTTGGGACTGGCTCCTCCAACACGCAAATTACAAACTTACTAGGTTCATATTCTCATCTTATTACTCCACAGTGTAGAAACCTTGGCATTTTTATTGACAGCATCCTCACTTTGAACAGCCACATCAAATCCATCATACAGTCATGCTTTTTTTTTCAACTTGGGAAATTTCTAAAACTAAGCCATTTCTATTTACCAAAAACCTTGGAACAGCCATTCATGCTTTTATTTCATTGCGGGTAGATTACTGCAACTCGCTTTTCTTCATTTGCAGCAAAAAGTCTCTCTCCTAGCTACAATTCATTCAAAATGCAGCCTCCAGGGTTTTAACAGGTACCAGAAAACAAGAGCACATTACACCCATCCTTTCTTCGTTGCACTGGCTGTCTGTTAGTTTTAGAGTTGATTTTAAAATGTTAACTAACACTTTTAAAACCCTGCAACAGTTTGGCCCAAGCTGTATTTCTGACCTTATAACTCTCCATGTGCCGTAACGGGCCCTGAGGTCCTCAAATGCTGCTCTCCTTGTGGTTCCTAAATCCAGGCTAAAAAAAGGAGTCTTTGCCATCAGGGTCCCTCAGCTTTGGAACAACCTTCCAGAGGAGATTAGGATGGCTAAATCTATCTCTTCTTTTAGGTCTCTTCTTAAAACACACTTTTATAGTCGAGCCTTCCTTTGAGCCTTTTATCTTATCTTCTCAGACCATTTGTTTTATTGTTTTAAGTTTTTAATTTTTACTGTTAAGTTTTGTTGATGTGTTTTATGTTTTATTGCTTTATTTTATTTACTGTTTTATTGATGGAGCTATTGTTCTCACTGTTTTAATGATTACGCTTTTATGATTCCTGTTGTTTTGTTGTTTTTATCCTGTAAAGCACTCTGTAAACCTTGTTTTGGAAAGGTGCTATATAAATACATTTTATTGTTATCATTTTTATTCTATATTTTTTGCAGAATATTGTATACTTGCCTTTTTAGGGATGGTCTAAATCTCCATTACATAAATTTGTTCTATGCATCAAAATATGATATCACACTGGTGTAACATATGAGGAATAGTGTATATCAATGGGAATATACATACATTTTCTGAAAATAGTTTCCATATTGGTAGTAAGTTTTCCGTATTGGTAGTTGCCTAATGATGATCACTAACAGAAGTGCATAGCTTAATCCACCATTTTTTGGTTTTTTTTTTTTTTTTTTTTTTTTTGTGGATTTTTTCCCCCTTTTTCTCCCCAATTGTATCCAGCCAATTACCCCACTCTTCTGAGCCATCCCAATCTCTGCTCCTCACCCTGTGCTGATCTGGGGAGGGCTGCAGACTACCACATGCTTCCTCTGATACATGTGGAGTCACCAGCTGCTTCTTTTCACCTGACAGTGAGGAGTTTCGCCAGGGGGACATAGCGTGTGGGAGGATAACGCTCTTCCCCCCAGTTCCCCCCAGGCACCCTGACCGACCAGAGGAGGTGCTAGTGCAGCGACCAGGACACATACCCACATCCGGCTTCCCACCCGCAGACACAGCCAATTGTGTCTGTAGGGACGCTCGACCAAGCCGAAGGTAACACGGGGATTTGAACCGGCGATCCCTGTGTTGTTAGACAATGGAATAGACCACCACGCCACCCGGACACCCCCAATTCACCATTTTCTTTAGCCACTACATCACTGCATGTAGCTATATAATATCTTATTAAAAATCTCATCCATTGATTTTAATTCCGTATTATTGTGTAATATTCGTGTCATTTGTTCATCTTCATAAGTGTTTTTTGAGTTGCTACATCTGTTTTAGCGTCCCCTCTCTGAACACAGACAATTCTCAGGAGGTTGAGCTCACTAGACTCTTTATTGATAGTCAGCTCACTAACGTTCTGACTTGCATAATGTTGCTTGGCAAAGTATTCAAAAACAGACCAATTGACAGACTGGTGATGGCAACTGTGTAATCAAATCTGAGTAGTAGGTGATTTATTACCAGAAGCAGGTTTTCTGAAACAGTTTAATTAAGTAGACAACTAGGAGGAGAGTTCCTCAAGGGGCTTTAGTCATATTTTCACAAGACCTAATAATTTGGGGAACTTTACACTAACACGCCTTCTGCTGAAAAAATATGAGATTGGAATACATGATTGTCATTGCACTGGATCTTTAAATATTTGAAAAATCACCTTAATCCGACATAGGTTGGCATAGAAAAGTTGCTGCAGTGTTGTAGACGATAAACTTCTGGCCGGCACATTTTCTGTTTCATTTTTGCATTCCAGACTGGTAGGCCAAGTTGAAGGGTTTCTGTATGTTTGTAGAAACAAATGATGGTGTGAAATGAATGGAAAACGAGACAGTCTGATGACGGCGGTCACGGTCAGACTCATATTTTTAGAATATCCAGTCAGGCTGCAGCCTATTGGGTGTCAAATAAAAGCACCTGTCTCCATGACAAAGTGCAGCCCATTCTCCTCTGGCTCAGCCACCGACGATGAGACCCCGTCTAGCACAAGTGTGTTTTCCCACCCGCCCCCCTCCATCCCAACCCACTTTATACGCAGGACTTTGGAGGCCGTCTGTCCCCTTTATTTGCAGTTAATTTTTGCCGCCTTCACCGGGGCTCTTCACCATGAATCTTCATTTCGCTGCTGACACCCTTGAATGTGAATTCCTCATTTCCTGTCTTTTTATTTATATCTGTTGCCTGGTGATTTGATCATGCTGGGAATACAAGATTAGCAATTGCCTTGTCCTTGGTCTCGCCTCAAGGACATCTGCTCCTGAAATGTTATTGTTTGTGCGTTTTAACTCCTCGTGTCCTGGCTCCTTTTTCACCTGAAGAGGTTATGCTTGAGCTGTGCAACCAGCCGTGGCTGGTGCCGTTATTGATGCCGTTTCTCTCTCTCTCTCTCCCCTTCATGTTCTCCCCCCCCCCCCCACTCTGCTCTTTCCTCCCCTTGTCTCTTTTTCTATCTCTCTGTGCACAATGTGTCCTTCAAAGTGTTACCTGGGAATCGAGGCTGACTAACAAAAGGCCAATCACATCCTTAAATAATGTGTCACTCCTCAGCTTTTTTTTTTTATTCGGTTTTGCATTCACGTGTTTAATCAAACACGTCACCTATTACTGGCACATCACTTTCTGGTGATGATGTCATGGTGGAATGAGGTATAGCGGTGCTGTCTGGATCTGCAATGCATGTGCAATAACATTCTGATTGCACTAATTATACTCAATGAGTAACACTGTCACTGATTCCAGGACCAAATGTGACGTGATAGGTTGCCATAATAGTGAAACTACTCAGTACAATGTTGATACTTGTAGAAAACAGAATCAGAGCATTCGGTCAATCAATCGACCCACTTCGTTTGCCCAATAAGTTTTGACATAAAATGAATTTATCTACGGGTCATTGCAGTGAGCTGTGGACATACCACAGAATGAAAAAGTAATTTAAATATTGTAAATATGATCTGAAATATGTTGCTGTTCTCTGTCTATTACAAACTTGGATGTTCCAAATCTGTAATCGATACAAATACTAATCCCCCCACCCCGCTGCAGTGGAATTAATTAACAGAGCTCTTAGAGGAACTTGTACACCTTTTGTTTCTACAGCGATGTTTCCTTCGTTTTCGTTTTATGTCTTGTTGTTAGCCTGTCTGTTCTGCATCATGGTTTTATACTGCAACCAAATTGTTCTTTTGGGATTACAATAAAGAATTGTACTGAACTATCTATCTATCTATCTATCTATCTATCTATCTATCTATCTATCTATCTATCTATCTATCTATCTATCTATCTATCTATCTATCTATCTATCTATCTATCTATCTGTCCGTCCATCATCTATCTATCTATCTATCTATCTATCTATCTATCTATCTATCTATCTATCTATCTATCTATCTATCTATCTATCTATCTATCTATCTATCTATCTATCTATCTATCCATCAAATCCTTTGAATTATTTGTGCTTATGTTCCAGGGTTCTCACACTACTTGCCTCTTGTTCACATTGATTTAACAACACGTTACATCTGATTTTTGCACAACATCCAACCAAGAGTGTTCCATCAAGACCATCTGGCACGAAAAAATCCTGTACCTCAGACATTTCCAATATATGTCCCGGCAAGATCTCTTATCTGTCTTCAGCTCGGCTCCTTGTGCCACTGATGAATGCCGTTAACGTGCAGCATGTGCGGTCACGTGCACAGTGCAGGAGTGATGAGGTGCGCTCCGTGATGTCAGAGTCAGACCCGCCGGAGCCGCGCGGGAGCACCACAATGTAAACACAGTCCTCCCAGTTTGTTTTAACTGGACGGCGGCCTCTGTTTCCAATTACCTGTAGTACCTCTGAAACGCGCCACTAAGCAGAATTCACATGAGAGCATTTTGAAGGCAACGTGTTACATTACTGTACTTTTTTCCCCCCGACAACAGCAACAATCAGGAGTATCGGCGTCTTGATTTGTGATCTTTATCTTTTCTTTTTTCTTTCCTTCTTCAAGTGTGTTTGGTTAGCCTGGGTTCACTTTTTTCTTGTTCCGGTTCTGCTGAAGTTTATTCTTCCACGGAGGCCTTGAGTTTGTTATAACAAAGTCTCTTTTGTCTCGTGTTTATGTTCAAATCTCCCCCTTTTATCGGGGTATGTTGGAGGACTTTATGGTATGCAGCACTTTTAATTCCCAATGGCCTTCTTGTTTTTGTGGGGTGAGATCAATGCGTTTTATTATTTTTTTCCATTTATTTTCCATTTGTTCATTTATTTATTTATTTTCTGCTTGGCTGTGCTATTCCTCAAGGTGACTACACGTTAAAGATGCCCCAGAAAGAAAAAGGGAACGCTTTCCCCTTGTTTTCGTTGTGAGAGATTAAGATCAATTCACAGTTTCACTGCTGTGGGGGAGAAAACGTGATGGAGGAGAAAGCTCTGTTTAATTTAATTAAGTCTGCTGTGACGGAGCGGTACATCATTGAAAGGTCACAGAGAGAGAGAGAGGGAGAGAGAGAGAGAATTGTCACTTTGTCTAAACGACAAGCTTTCACTTCGAACCCCCCGGTCAGGGTGAACTGCTTCACTATCCATCTGTTTCTCAGTCTGTTTTTCTGCCACTTTGTCTCCCTTTTTAATGCAGTCATCGCTCTTCTTTCTCTTTGTTGTTGTTGTTGTAGTCGTTGTTGTTGTTGTTGTTATGTTTAGTGTTTCCCTCAGTTGCACCTTCTTACCGTTCCGACATCTCCCGCGTCCCTGTTTTCTTTTTCCTCCTCTCTCCCACTCGCATCGTCACCTCCCGTCCTCCTTCCTTTGTCTCTCTTATCTTCTCCCTTTTTTCCTGCCTCTTCCTCCTCCTCCATCCTCCCTCAACCCCCCCCTCTCTTTCTTCCTCTCCTCCTCCTGCTCCCCTGCTCTCCTTCACCAGTTCACCTGCTCAGTCTTTGGGACAGAGGGGTAAAGCGATCCCCTCTGGTGTCGGTGTTGGGTTCGGCGTCATTGTCTCCCGTAATTAACCGGTTATCAAACAAGAACGTTCCATTAAGGTACAATTAAGGGCTGATTCAGGCAGGACACCTTGGTGTCGGGATTACGATAGAGGCATATGCTAAACCCCCCCCCCCCCGCCGCTTTGTTATCCTTAATTCACGGCGACCTGCAGCCTCTGACGGCTTCAACCGCTAATGAATCCACTCACTTAGGAATAATTAGACGTCCTTAGGCATGGTAATTTATTTAAAAGTGTCCGTCGTTGCGCAAATCATTAGCCGTGTTAAATTAATTTGAAATTAAAGCTGCTGGGAGTGCCCGGGGGTTCATTGAAGAGGCAGCCATGTTATTATCAATATTTAAGGGGTTGAGGTAAGGTTGCCCCTTTCCTTCTTTTGTTTCTTTATCAGTGGAGACAATGTGTGGCACTCTGTTGTCTTTTTTTTTTTTTACCAAGGATTAAGAGTTTTGTTATAAAATCTTCTTTTTTTTCTTTTTTTTTTGTATCGCTGTCTTCCGTTCTTGTGTTTGGACTTCTTCGTCTAATCCATTCTTGTCCCAGATGTAACAGAATGGATATTGTGGAAGGGAAATAATAGAATATTGTAAATGTATAATTGAGTAGATAAACATCGGCTGTTTGGGCACGAGATTGCATCCATCCTCATCTCAGTCTGTTTGTTTGCCTGTGTGTGTGTGTGTGTGTGTGTGTGTGTGTGTGTGTGTTTGTTTGTCCATGTGTGTGAGCAGTCATTGTGCATCTATGTGCGTGTTTGTGTTTCCCTGTGTGTGTCTATGTATTTATGTGTGTGTAAAGGTGTCCATGTGTATGTTTGTGTGTTTGTTTGTCCGTGTGTGTGTGTATATGTTTGTGTGTGTGCTTACTGTACGAGCTCTGCTGCCTATGTGCATTTGGCAACACATGAATGCTTAATGCCCCCCCCCCCCCTTGAAAGCGATGACCCTCCTCTATGGAGCCTCAGACACTCTGGCATGGATAATTACCCACTGTGGTCGTAAGAAATGCAGTCGTCCTCGTATTCAAACACGCCGAAGGATCCGCAATCTGAGTCTTCCATTATCGATTTAAGGGTCTGACTTTTTTTTTTTTTTGGCTGCATGTTTTTTCTCAGCATTAAACAGGAAACGGGAGCGCTGAGGAGGCCGTGACTGGCCTGCGATGACATCAGCTTGAATCCCCTGTCTTAACGCATCATCAGAGGTTCATTCATGGGAGCTCAGACTGCCTCCTCGCTAATGCTGTTTGGAATATTATTTTTTTTGCCTCCCTTTCCTTTTCCTCGTTCGAATGCTTTGATGGGACGTCAGCTCCGATTAAGAGACGGGCGGCGGCTCTTAATGGAGGGAGAGACCGAGGGGCAGAACAACAAATGACGAACGGCTCCTCCCCCCCTCATTTAGCCCGCATAGTTGTAATCTAATCTCACTGTAGTCTTAACGTCGCACCCAAACCATTTTTATTGGCATCTGGAAATGTTTGTGAAAAATAAGATTCAAATCCAATTGCCATGTCATTGTGTTCATGTCTCCTCACAGAGATATACATCCATCTGATGCATTTAGTCTGTCTGTCCGTCCGTCCTCCGTCTGTCTATCTATCTATTTATACTTCCTTCTATTTATCTATCTGTCTGCTTGTGTCTGTTGGTCTATCTATCTGTCTATTTATACATCCTTGTATCGGTCTGTGTATCTGTGTGTGTGTCTATCTCACATATCTGCACCGCCCTGGGGTCAGACAGTCAAACTGTACCTACCATGATCCTGCCCCTATTCTTCATTGTGGACCGCAGAGTCATTTTAGCCTTTGGCGTCACCTTGTAATCAGACGTTGTTGTTTATGTGTTTGCTCCTGCAGGGCTACAAGAGGAAAACAGAGGCTGCTAAGAAGGAGTACCTGAAAGCCCTGGCCGCCTACAGAGCCAGTCTGGTTTCCAAGGTAACCACAGGGGGTCATGTCTTTGATATACATGGGTCAGCGGCGATATAAGGGATGATAAATTAGATGGAGAATTCCTCCTGCTCCCATCCCAGGAAGGGGGGCTGCTCACTACACTGAGACAAGGTGGGATTGTGTGTGTGGGTGTGTATGTGTGTCTGTGTGTGCGTGCGTGCTCAGAGGAGAACAATGAATATTAGGCCTCAAACACACCCAATTTACAACCTGGGGAGAAATGAATAGTAAGAGTGTAGTGTTTGTGCCTTTTGTGTTGTGTGTGTGTGTGTGTGTGTTTTTTTGTGTGTTTGTGCATACGTGTGCACACTCTCGCCTGCTCGTGCACCGCACATTTAACAGCGGGAGTGGACATTACCTTACCACAGAGTTAGCATTACCTGCATTTGGCCCCCCCCCCGGAGCTCCGGCCCTGCCTCGCTCAGACCTGCTGCTGTTTCTTTGAGGCGGGTTGCTTCAGGATAAGCCCGCAGCATCTTCTAATGTTGTAATCCTAAATGATACAACCACAGATGAGGCCACTGCACAGGCGTGGATGGAGTTTTGGTTGGAAAAGTTAAAAGGGATGCTTTTTTTATGCCCTTAATTTCATATTTTTACATTTTCTTTTTTTTCTCCCCCAAAGCGACTTAAAGGGGAGTCAGAAATTAGAAGATGAATGTGCGTGTCAACCTACAGGCGACTTAGAAAACTGAACAGTAATCATCCCATTCCATTCCATTATCCAAGCTGCTTATCCTACTTAGAGTCACGGGATGCTGGAGCCTATCCCAGCAGTCATTGGGCGGCAGGCGGGGAGACACCCTGGACAGGCTGCCAGGCCATCACAGGGCCGACACATTCACACCTAGGGGCAATTTAGTACGGCCGACTCACCTGACCTACACGTCTTTGGACTGTGGGAGGAAACCGGAGCACCCGGCGGAAACCCACGCAGACACGTGGAGAACATGCAAACTCCACACACAGGACAACCCAGGATGACCCCCAAGGTTGGACTACCCCGGGGTTTGAACCCATGACCCTCTTGCCGTGAGATGACCGTGCTAACCACTGCGCCACCTTGCCGCCCAAACAGTAATCATATCTTAGCCAAATGCGCATGTCATGTCATCTGCTAACGGTGTATCAGGTTCACCAGGGGTAGATTACCAATAGTGATCAGTATGACAGGAGATTCAATTTACAAATTTGCAACACAACACCACAAATCAATGATCGTATGCTGAAAACCCGTATCACAGACAAAACATTTTTTACGTCTTATTTGCATTTCCCAAACTACATTAAATACAAACATTTTGTCATGTGGAGATGAGGCGTGTCAACAATTTATGAAATGTTTAATACTATTTGATCTGTGATAGAGCCACATGCAATATCAACATTTTAGACATTAAAAAATGCAAATCCACGCTACTAGTAACACTTATTACGACAGTTAGTATAGTTAAAATCCCAGCAGTCCCCAGCAGTCTGCTGGGATAGGCTCCAGCATCCCACGACCCTAATTAGGATAAGCGGCTTGGATAATGGATGGAGTATAGTTAAAATGATAAATGTTTTCATTTCATGGTGACTTGTTTTCATTCAGTGACGCCAAACCGGAAACAAGCAGCCCGCATGATACAAAAATGAAACACAACACGTGGCGTTTTTGACCAATAGCCGGAGAGCGTTTATTGGAGGAAACAGAAATACACTCCCCGTAAGATGGTGATTGTGATTAACCGTCGATCTCCCAGACCCTGGCCATAATCTTAAAAAATTACTTAAAACATTTTTAAAGTCTGAAAATTTAAAAAAATAAGACTTAATTAAGTTTACACGATTCCTGTGTGTTACATTCATTAGGCCTCAATCTGTCTTACTAACTTACTAAATTATATTTAATATATTATTAATATATATATAAAGTTGTTTAAAGAAATACTCAATACTCAAAAGTGCTCAACAAATAAGGAGCAAAATGGCATGAAACAGGCTTGTACTGTCTCATAAAGAATGTACTTGTCTCACTCACTGGATTATATATATATATATATATATATATATATATATATATATATATATACACACTCACTGGCCACTTTATTAGGTACACCTTGCTAGTACCGGGTTGGACCCCCTTTTGCCTTCAGAACTGCCTTAATCCTTCGTGGCATGGATTCAACAAGGTACTGGAAACATTCCTCAGAGAGTTTGGTCCATATTGACATGATAGCATCACGCAGTTGCTGCAGATTTGTCGGCTGCACATCCATGATGCGAATCTCCCGGTCCACCACATCCCAAAGGTGCTCTATTGGATTGAGATCTGGTGACTGTGGAGGCCATTTGAGTACAGTGAACTCATTGTCATGTTCAAGAAACCAGTCTGAGATGATTCGCGCTTTATGACATGGCGCGTTATCCTGCTGGAAGTAGCCATCAGAAGATGGGAACACTGTGGTCATAAAGGGATGGACATGGTCAGCAACAATACTAAGGTAGGCTGTGGCGTTGACACGATGCTCAATTGGTACTAAGGGGCCCAAAGTGTGCCAAGAAAATATCCCCCACACCATTACACCACCACCACCAGCCTGAACCGTTGATACAAGGCAGGATGGATCCATGCTTTCATGTTGTTGACGCCAAATTTTGACCCTACCATCCGAATGTCGCAGCAGAAATCAAGACTCATCAGACCAGGCAACGTTTTTCCAATCTTCTATTGTCCAATTTTGGTGAGCCTGTGCGAATTGTAGCCTCAGTTTCCTGTTCTTAGCTGACAGGAGTGGCACCCGGTGTGGTCTTCTGCTGCTGTAGCCCATCTGCCTCAAGGTTCGACGTGTTGTGCGTTCAGAGATGCTCTTCTGCATACCTCGGTTGTAATGAGTGGTTATTTGAGTTACTGTTGCCTTTCTATCAGCTCGAACCAGTCTGGCCATTCTCCTCTGACCTCTGGCATCAACAAGGCATTTTCGCCCACAGAACTGCCGCTCACTGGATATTTTCTCTTTTTCGGACCATTCTCTGTAAACCCTAGAGATGGTTGTGCGTGAAAATCCCAGTAGATCATCAGTTTCTGAAATACTCAGACCAGCCCGTCTGGCACCAACAACCATGCCACATTCAAAGTCACTTAAATCACCTTTCTTCCCCATTCTGATGCTCGGTTTGAACTGCAGCAGATCGTCTTGACCATGTCTACATGCCTAAATGCATTGAGTTGCTGCCATGTGATTGGCTGATTAGAAATTTGCGTTAAAGAGCAGTTGGACAGGTGTGCCTAATAAAGTGGCCGGTGAGTGTATATTAGCCCTGTGATAGCCAGGGTGTCTCCCCGCCTGCCGCCCAATGACTGCTGGTATAGGCTCCAGCATCCCCGCGACCCTGAGAGCAGGATAAACGGTTTGGATAATGGATAGATGGATGGACATATAACATTATTTTATATTTGTTATTTGTATGCCTAACACAGACACATACAATTATTAACCACTGAACAAAGTGAATTTGTTGCAGTTCAAAGAAACTGACAACATGCCATGTTGTGCAAAATTTACCAGTGTCCCAAAATATGAAATGCAAATGATGATGTGTGTCAGAACAAGATATAGAGGACTCCCCACTGTAAAGTATAGAGGTCTAGTCTTGATCAAGAGCTCAACAGTGTTTCCAAGATGGCGCTCAAGTGAAACGACTATAGAGGGGCTTTGGGGTCATTTCCCTGACTAAATCAGAGAATAAGAACATAGAAGTGTATCTTTTTACACTTTCACTGCAAAACTACACAATATGTTCTGTTTGTATTTCATCTGCTGCAGTCCTGCAGCGTTAACATGGCTGGCGACACGTTTCCACCCATTCTTTTTTAGTGCATTTCTTCCCATTCCTCTATTTCCGCATAGTCTTCAATACAAACCATAAATTGCATTAGCATATAGCAGACTCTTCCCCCAGCCAGCCTCCTTTTTCCTTCCTTGCTTCCTCCCTCCTTCAGCACACTTCCTCCCACGTTCACGGGCCCAAAACAAGCACCTTGATTAAGGCATGAATAGTTCATTCATCTGCCCCTTCACCATGGCACACTTAAACTAAAGCCTGTTCTCATCACTTGTTCTGTGTCTAATTAGACATTCACGTCAGATCCTCCATACTGGAGCTTGATTGAGGCTATATGTCGGTAGACTGGAAGCCATTGAAGGAAGAGATAGAGGGAGAGATTGACAGAAATAAAACTGCAAAAGCTACTCTTATTCACGGCCAGCCAATGTGAGCGCAAAACTCCATGTTGTTATTGAAAATGTCTCCCTCTTTTTTTATTATCGGAGAGGGAGCCTTTTCAAAACAGAAATTGGAGTGGGTGGGACTGGAGGTTAATTGGACCGTCATTTGAAGGAATCACATCCTTTGGGTGCACCTGTTGCCTTTTTGGTTTGTGACACGTCAGTTTGTTTAGGAGGAGTAGGGGGGAAAAAGATCCTGACTTATTTCATGACCATCCTCTTGGGTTTATTTGAAAGCACAAAATCCAAATACGAAGTCTCATGTGCAAATGGTTGGATCACAGATGTTCTCCTATCTCTACACCCCATTAACGTTTCCCAAGTCCAGTTTATTTATATAGCCCAAATTCACAGGGTAGTCGCGAAGGGCTTTACAATCAGTACAGTATACAACTGTATGCAACATACGACGACAGACACTCTCTATCCTTAAACGTGAATGGAGAAAAACTCCACAAGAAAAACCTTATCAGAAAAAGAAGGGAGAAACCTCAGGAAGAGCAACAGAGGAGGGATCCCTTTTCCAGGATGGACAGACATGCAATCGTTGTCAAATGCATGAAAAACACAAAAATAACTGAATTATAACGTAACATCATAGATTACACAGACCGAGGTAATACATACAGTTAATGCATAAACTTTAACACATTAAAATGTGCTGGGTAATAAACTTGTAAAGAGAGCGCAAGGCAAATGTAGTGAGTCTGTGTCCATCCAAGACAACATCAGGAACCCCACAGATGCACTGAAGAGCTGGAGGGCCCCGCACCACAAAACCAGCTCTGCTCAGTGGGGCCCTGCTGAGAGAAGAGACTTCACATACACACAAGAAGTGAGGCAGACTTCAACACAGCATTCACACAGAGAGAGAAAGAAGACGAGAGAAGTGATGAGAGTGAAGCCGAAGTTGTCATAGCTAAAACAAATACAATTTTAAACAAGATCAGCACAAATAGTAGCATAAATCTCCAGGAGGGAGGAACTGTGACCAAGGGAAAACAGGACACATCACAAACATCAGGCGGTTGAAAGAGAGACAAAGAGAGGATGATCCATGGTCATCAGATATTCCATAAAGGAAGAAAAATTGTCCTGGAAATCGAGAAGGAGATAGATAGATAGATAGATAGATAGATAGATAGATAGATAGATAGATAGATAGATAGATAGATAGATAGATAGATAGATAGATAGATAGATAGATAGATAGATAGATAGATAGATAGATAGATAGATAGATAGATAGATAGATAGATAGATAGATAGATAGAAAGAGAGCAAGAGAGAGAGAGAGGGACAGGTGCACAACATGGGCACTCACTCATGTGCTCAGAGATACAAACAGAAGGTTAGGATGGTGAGATGCATTCAGAAAGATTAGATACATTCTCGTCAGCAGGACAAAACCAACAGGTTACTGCTAAGACCTACAGTTATAAATACATTGAGACTGAGGCTTTCCCAAAAGAGGATAGTTGTGACAAAGCTCTGAAGAAAGTCAAACTATCAAAGAAATAAGACAACTAGTTGAAAGCTAATGAGAAAAAATGGCTTTTCGGTTTAGATTTGAAAGAGTTCACAGTCAGATTCTTTAATGGTGGCCGGAAGACTATTCCAAAGAAAGGGGGCATGGTAAGAGAAGGCTCTGCAGCCTGCAAACGTCTTTTTTACTCTAGGGACAGAAAAGAGTCCTGCAATTTGAAAACAGAGGGCACAAGAATGTGCATAAGGCTGTATAAGGGCTGACAAATATGAAGGCCAAGCCCATTAAGTATTTCATAGGTTAAAAGTAGCACTTTAAAGTCAGATCTAGTATGAACAGGGAGCCTGTGAAGGAAGGCTAGAATCAGAGTGATATAGTCAAACTTTGTTTGTATTAATTAATATTCTAGCAGCAGCATTTTGAATCAGCTGAAGGTTTTTAATGTTTAGCGCATGGCAGGCCGGAAAAAGGGACATTGCAGTAACCTGCAGTAACATGGCAGAGTTGAAGATGCTGAGCTTATCATTGGAAGTGATGAAGAAGGACAGGGTTAGGAATGAGTATATTAGAGGGACAGCTCAGGTTGGATGGTTTGGAGACAAAGCAAGAAAGGCAAGATTGAGATGGTTTGGAAATGTGCGGAGGAGAGATGCTGGGTATATTTATTGGGAGAAGGATGCTGAATATGGAGCTGGCAGGAAAGAGGAAAAGAGGAAGGCCAAAGAGGAGGTTTATGGATGTGGTGAGAGAGGACATGCAGATGGCTGGTGTGACAGAAGAAGATGCAGAGGACAGGAAGAAATGGAGATGGATGATCCACTGTGGCGACCCCTAACATGAGCAGCTGAAAGTAGTAGTAGCAGTAACCTAATCTGGATGAAACAAAAGCATGGATCAGGATCTCAGCATCAGCCATGGACAGACTGGATTCCAGCGATGTTTTGTAGTTTGAAAAAAGAGGTCTTGGTGATTTCTCTAATGGGAAATTCAAAAGATAAGGATTGATCAAAAATAACACCAACATTTTTGGCTGTGGTACTTTGGGAGATAACACAGTTGTCAAGGGATACTGTTGCTTGGTTATAAAGGAGACTTTGTCTTGCAAGGCCAACAACCAGCATCTCAGTTATTTCAGAATTAAGTTGTAAGAAATTAGATGACATCCAATTTTTCACTGCCAACAAGCAAGCCTCTAGATTTCTTTTTTTTAATTATTTTATTATTATTATTATTATTTGGCATTTTCTACCTTTATTTGATAGCAGTAGTAGAGAGAAACAGGAAAGGCAAGGGAGAGAGAGGGGATAACATGCAGCAAAGGGCCCGGGCTGGATTCGAACCCTGGCCGCTGCAGTAAGGACTCAGCCTTATGTGGTACACACTCTACCAGGTGAGCCACGGAGGGGGCCCGGTGCCTCTAGATTTCTGATATGAGAATAGTTGTCTGACTTGATGTAGCTGAATATCATCAGTGTGGCAGTAGAAATTTATTCCATAGCTCCGTATAATATGGCCAAGAGGAGAGATGTAATGGAAAATAGCAAAGGACCAAGAACTGAGCCCTGAGGTACGCCATATTTCACCGCAGAGAAATCAGATCTAACATTACCATGAAAGACACAGTCTTCTGAAACACCTAGGTAATTCTTATGGTGGTCCAAAAGTCTACCATGATCAGTGTTGTCAAAAGCTGCGGCTAAGATCAAGCAACAGTAGCACCAATGTGGAATTGGAATCTATAGAACTCAAAATGTTGTTCACCATTTTGAGTGCAATTTCAGTGGAATGACAGGCTGTAAATGCAGATTGAAATGGTTCAGATAAAGTTGATCTGCTACAACTCCTTCCAAAATTTTGGAAATGAAAGGTAGGTTGGAGATTGGTCTATAGTTATTGAGAACCCCTGGATCAAGATTTGGTTTTAAAATAGGTTTAACTATGGCAGTTTTAAAACTAGTAGGAACACTGGCAGAGGTAAAAGACGAATTTATAATATTCAGTATTGGGGGACCCAGGAACCACCAAAGCTCTTTGAAAAGTTTAGTTGGGAGGGGTCAAGAAGGCAAGTTCTGGGTTTGGCTGCCAAAGCCAGCTTGGACAATGTTTCCAGTGTGACAGTCTCAAAACATGAAAGCACAGCTAACGAGGAATGTTTAAAATGACCAACAAGCTGTCCCCCTGCAGCTATTATATCAGAGATGCTTCACTGTGACAATACTCCCTTGGCTACAACGAGCTGGAGTGTATGCACCATACAGGGTATGCTGGGTAAATCCACATCCTTCGTGCCCTTTGACATGTTCTTAGCATTATCCCTTAGAATAGCATGTACCTTTCCTCTTGGGATTCCCCAGGATTGGAACATGTCACTGAATGCAACAGCCAGCGCCCCTACTGTTTATGACTGTGTGAATTCTTTACAATAAAGAACAACGTTGTGTTGTTTGAAGTTTTGATCAATAAAGTGCACGGTTAAGCTTAACAGGGACATGGGACATGCACTCGAATTCCAGATGTCACTTGCAAAATTAATTGATGTGACGTTGTCCTTTAAATTGCTTTCAATATGTGTATACACTGTTTGGTATAACTGCGGCAGGCGCACGTCTGAAGTATTTACGCCCTGGAAGGATATAGCGTGGATCCAAGTAGGTAATAAGGCGTCGGAACCCTTCATCTTCCACTACAGAAAGAGACTGCTGATCAAGGCCAATGAATTCCATTTATCTTGGCTGATATTTCTTTTGACTTCTTACTGTCGCTGCTATAAGGTTCTTGCCGTTTAAATGTCTCCCTGACTGGGTGTCCAGGTAGTGTAGCGGTCTATTCCATTGCATACCAACATGGGGATCGCCAGATCAAATCCTTGTGTTACCTCCGGCTTGGTTGGGCATCCCTACAGACACAATTGGCTGTGTCTGTGGGTGGGAAGCCGGATATGGGTGTGTTCTGGTCGCTGAACTAGCGCCTCCTCTGGTCGGTCGGGGCACTTGTTCAGAGCGGACTGTGGGGAATAGCATGATCCTCCCACGCGCTAAGTCCCCCTGGCGAAACTCCTCACTGTCAGGTGAAAAGAAGCGGCTGGCAACTCCACGTGTATCGGAGGAGGCATTTGGTAGTCTGCAGTCCTCCCCGGATTGGCAGAGGGGGTGGAGCAGAGACCTGGATGGCTGGGAAGAGTGGTGTAATTGGCCAAGTACAATTGGGGAGAAAAAGGGGGAATTTTTTTTTAAGTTTTCCCCTGAGTGACGGAAGACTGAATTGCTAAAGGGTTAACTCGACATTTGCGCTGGCTTGCCTTTCATACTCGCTGTATTCTTTGACATGACGAATTCTCAAATGTCTAATGAGGTTTGTGGTAATAAAATGTCGTTGTTGCGTTCCACCACGAGGGATTTCTGCTTCACACACATTGTATATAGCTACTTTATTGTCTTTTTCAGACACCTTGTAGAACTGCCAGACCAGTGAAGCCATTTTAGCAAGCTTCTTTTGCTGCACACGGAGAAATGTCTGATATATTTTTGTCATCTGATCAGCTGTTCTGATCGGCCTTTATAGAGAGCTCCAATCAAACTATTTAGAGGGAAAATTGGCCGATAATGATCGGCGGCCGATCGATTGGAGCAGCCCATCCTTTTCTTTGCTGCTCCCATTAGGGGTCGCCACAGTGGATCATCTGTTTTCATCTCTTCCTGTCCTCTACATCTTCCTCTGTCACACCAGCCACCTGCATGTGCTCCCTCACCACATCCATAAACCTCCTCTTTGGCCTTCCTCTTTTCCTCTTCCCTGGAAACGCAATCTTCAGCATCCTTCTCCCAATATAACCAGCATCTCTGCTCTGCACATTTCCAAACCATCTCAATTTTGACTCTCTTGGGGTGCCCCGGTGGTTCACCTGGTAGAGCGTGTGCCACATAAGGCTGAGTCCTTACCGCAGCAGCATGGGTTCGAATTCAGCCTGGGCCCTTTGCTGCATGTATGTATTTCTCTCTCTCCTGTCTTTCCTGTCGTTCTCTGTCTACTATCTCTATCCAATAAAGGCGGATATGCCACAAAAAAAAATCTTGCCTCTCTTGCTTTGTCTCCAAACCATCCAACCTGAGTTGTCCCTCTAATGTACTCAGTCCTAATCCTGTCCTTCTTTGTCACTCCCAATGAAAATCTTAGCATCTTCAACTCTGCCACCTCCAGCTCCACCTCCTGTCTTTTCCTCAGTGCCACTGTCTCCAAACCATATAACATAGCTGGTCTCACAACCATCTTGTAAACCTTCCCTTTAACTCTTGCTGGTACCCTTCTGTCGCAAATCACTCCCGTGCAAATCACTCCCGACCCTCTTCTCCACCCACACTCTTCTCTCCATTACTTAGAACAGTTGACCCCGATACTCAGAATGAATACTCAGCTGAAACAAGTATCAGGTATGGATAATGTACTTTTGTGTATCTGTGTCCACGTTGTTCTGTGATAGGCCAGCCACACACAGCGCTCCTCCCCTACCCAGACCATATAGTTCACTGCTGCTGCGCCACACAAACACAATCTTGCCAGTCATCACAGCCACTCCATCCACAAGGATTAGCAGCTCGCCACTCTCACTGCTCCTACACTGGTTAGGTTTTCTTCCCTCAGCTCACTCCTACCCCAGTTTGTAAAATATCTTAAGTCAACCAAGTTACTTGGTGAACTTAGCTCATATCGCACACAGTGCTTTTGACAAGAATACAGTTGCAAGGCTGAATGCATTTCCATGTTGGATCACCAACACGGGCTGTTTGCATAAATCACCCAGGTTCACACCGTCAGTTCATTTAAAAATAAATAAATAAATAAGAAACCAGAGTAACGATCTACGCTGCAAACAAATACCAGGCTAAATCTTTCATTGTGTACCTATAGGACATAACTACTTATTTGACCACACACACACACACATCCATTACTTGGGGAACACACAAAGTACATTATTATTTTTCTTTTCTTTCTTTTTTTTTTTAATATGGCTGGTCATGCACTGAGTGCCTGACATTTTTTCTCACTGTGGCGCATAAAAATAAATAACAGTATTAATATTATTAATAATAAATAACAGTATAAATATTACAAGTTAAGGCTTTAAATATATCGGCTTTGTTTATAGCCTATAAATATTAGGATATCTATTGAACTATTACATAGCCTACATGTTTGACTGCACAGACACACACACACACACACACACACACACACACACCACATAAATAACATTGTGTCTTACTTTGTGTAGAAATTTAAAAAAAATGTTAAATAAAAAAAGCCCTAGGTTCACACACGCAAACATCATACTGTTTAAATTTCCATCCATCCATTATCGAAACTGCTTATCCTGCCCTCAGGGTCGCGGGGATGCTGGAGCCTATCCCAGCAGTCATTGGGCCGTAGGCGGGGACACACCCTGGACAGGCCACCAGGCCATCACAGGGATTTAATTTTTAAAAAGTGAAACAAAAATATATAAAAAAGAAAGTTATGTCGAGTATAAAAACTCTAGTTCAAGGATTTTACGTCATACCTCTTAATACAATACATGTGTTCATTGATTCAGTGAAGTTTATCCATTCAAGTTTATAAAAAGCTTGTTCTGTAACTAGTTCTCTTACTCTTGTGATCAAACACATTGATCTGGAGCTCAATTCTGAAGTTGTCCTGTAAACAATAAATGTAGCAACTTTTCATCAACCCATATCCATTTAAGGCTTAAAACACCAACTTCCTGTTAAGCCCAGCCCACTTCCTGGTTAAGCCCCGCCCATTCAGAGTACAGCTACAGATCATTTAGTTGGTTGAACAGATACGAACACAGAGAATGGTGTACTCGCTCATCCCTACTGACACAGCAGGATGTAAGAGGAGAGACGGCCAGATCAGAAACAACTACACCACATGCTAGAATCAGATCAGAGTGTTGCCACGGCGATGGGTGGCATTGCGCACATATCGAACAAAACCAAAGGTATCAAGAACTGCCAAAAAAGCCTTACTAAGAGGATCAGATGTTTTATATAGATGGAAATTGAAATCACCAAGGATTAAGATATTGTCAGCAATGTCTTGAAATAAGTCCGTGAAGTCATCTAAGAATTGGGAATAGAGCCCAGATGGCTGCTAGAGAACAACAAGGTAAAATGGAAGGAGTCCATTAACCTAGATAGAGCTGTTTGCAGCTGGTGCAGAGAGAGACATGACTAACACCTCAAAAGATTCAAATGTAGTTTCGGATTTTGAGCCAAGATTAAAGATGTGATAAATTAGGGAAACACCCCCATCTTGTTTGGTAGCTGGAGCAGCATGAGCACAAGTGTGGTCAGGCGGTGAGGCATCATGTAGTGGTAAGAATACATTTGGGTTGAGCCAAGTTTTTGCATAAGCCGAGCATATCAAAACTATGCTTCAAGATTAAGTCATTTACCAGCATGGCTTTGCTAGATAGTGATCTGATATTGACTTGAGGGCTTGTGTACTACTAGGTTTTGCTGGGATATGCCTTTGATTGAGCCTAGCAGTGGATAAGGTCATTTTAATTGGGACAAGATGTCTAAGGGTAGCAATAGAGGAATTGGGAGGCCTGCGTATGTGTTGAGGTAGAGATAAAGTTGTGATTTGGTGAGATGACTTGTGATACACATTGCCACTGCCAGAAGTAGATAAAGACATTTAGATTGTTGTGGTTAGTTTTTGGTGTGCAAGAAAACTTGCACGTGGCACGGCGGAGGAAGGAGACAGTCTCAATTTGATAAACTGCACTATCAATCTGATGACCTACACTATCAGAGTTGACCTGGCTCAACACATTGACAGATTTAGTAGAATCTAAACCCCCACTAAAATTGTGCCTAGCAGGTTCTCTAATTGCCTGCAGCTCGCCATGCCTGAAGTCCCTAATGTCAAACCTGCTATAAGCAACTACCTATATGTCTGGATAGAAGAGCAGTGCCTTCTCCAGTTGGGTGGAAGCCGTCTGCTAGCGATGCACAGGTCGACCCAAACCCGCCCGAGGGTAAGTTTACTAGAAAATATCACGGGTTCGGGCGGGTGGGTCAAAAAGTGACAAAGCAGCGCTCCAAGTAAGTTATAAATAACTTACAGAAACAATACGCTAGGCTGTGCATTACTAGCCCACCTTCTCTCCCCTCCCCCACTCTCTCTCTCTCTCTCTCTCTCTCTCTCTCTCTCTCTCTCTCTCTCTCTCTCACTCGCTCGCTCGCTCTCTCAAACACACAAAGCAGCTTTATCATCAGTCTGTGATCATGGTTCTGCTCAATGCATGTCTTTTAGAGTGTTGAGGCTTCACCTACGAGTTTTTTTCCCTAACTGGTATCCTTGGCTTTTTTTTCACTGCCAAAACGCTTTCTTGGGTCAGAAAGAAGAGGCGTGTGTGTGTGTGTGAGAGAGAGAGACAGAGTTTGTGTCTTTAATGAAGGGTTACTTGTTTTGCTGCTATTCACCAGTAAAGAACTCCATTTGGAGCAGTTCGTATGTGTATTTAGTAGCCTAGACCCAGATGCTATTAGGCTGGGAAACAACAGGCGATGCCTTGCAGTATTATGCTTAGCAAACAGCTCAAAAACGAATTAGTACAACACTGCTAACTTTGCTATAGCCTAAGCTAAATTTGGAGGTTTGCGGGTCAGGTTCGGATTTGGGTGGGTAATTAACGCATATTTTAGCGGGTCGAGCAGTGCGGATTGGCTCTCATAATGGGTCAGGTGGGTGCAGGTATTAAAAAACCCTGATCCCTTCATCAGTACCGTCCGCTTTCAGCAGGCTAGGTTTGCCCCAGGAGGAGGGTCAGTTATCTGGAAATAAAAGACACTGCGCTTTACAGAACCAAGCCAGCCAGCGGTTCAATGAAGCTAGCCTACTATGACTCTCATCAGCAACCCTCACGGACAAAGGACCAGATAGAATTAATTGATGCTGACTCATCTTTCTGCCAAGGTCACAAGTCCTAGCTATGTTTTTATTTGTGATCTCAGATTGTTTTAGCCTAACACTTGTTGGTGCCAACATGAATAGCAATGTTACTAAAACTAGTGTGTGTTTCATGTGCCTCAGTAGCCCGTTTTTGCCTACATGATTCCAGCATCATATGCGCCTGAGCAATGGAGCAAGGGGAGCAAATGCACCCCATTATTCAAGTAGGGAGAGCAAAGTTATGGTTTGCTGCCCTTATCATCATACTGTCCCTGCAATCAGGTGTCTATATTGAGGCATCCTATAGCGATGATCTTTTTACTTTTTTCAGCAACTGACAAAAACAAGTAATTAAAAATCACACATTTTTGGACCACCCTTGGAGGTGGTTCAGTCCAACCCGTCGCTGATCGTTTGCCACAGCACGCTTTGGATGTCAGTCACAGTCTGTCATGCACACAAAGGGGAGAAACATGCCATTTAGCTTAACGGCGATCACTGACTGAAAATCGAACTTAGGAAAAGCTAGGCTAGTGTATGTTGAATGAACCTACTTGGCCCACTGACTCCAGCCAAGCTTTAAATTAGCCAAAAGTAGGATTGTACTTTCGCCGAAATGCTGAACCAGTTTGCAGGTCAACGTTAGCTAACTTTGCCAGCCCGCCCACCTAAAGTTAGCTCGCTGATCGGGCAGGATTTGGCTGTGGAGATGGGACTTTCACAAAGGAGCCAACTCAGGGTCAGCTCTTTTAAGTGTAACGTGGTTATTAACAGGGCTGCCAACCCTCACGCATTGACTGTGAGATTCGCGTAATTGACACTTTTCACATGCTCTCACGCCACACGTCCATTTTCTCATGCAGTGAAAAACAAACTAATAACTGTCTTTATGCATGCTCAATAATCCAGGTAAAATCACAGAAAGGTGAATCAGTTCATCTGGACACAATGTTTAGTGGGAGAAACGTTTCATCACTCATCCAAGTGACCTCCTCAGTCTCAACTGACTGCAGGTATCCCCACCCTTATAAACAGCACAGTTGCATAGTGACCGAAACCAACTATTGGTTTCACATGCAAATGGACGTGACCACCAACTAGAGTTTCAGTGGCCATATGAACTGTTCACAGAGGATTGGGGAATAGTTGAAATCACAGCATTGTAAGTTGGTGACAGATGTACTTTACTGTTGCCTTCGAACCCAAAACATGCTGTGCCAGAAACTGGTGCACCCCAAGGATCGGGTCCCTCGGCACAACAGAGCACTATCATGTATGCTGTTAAGTACCAGGAGGATTGCTGTGACTTGCACATCGGGGAAACCAAACAGACGCTGGCCAAGAGGATGGCACAACACAGAAGAGCTAACACGGCAGGCCACGACTCCACAGTCTACACCCATCTACAGGCCGGTGGCCACTCCCCTTTGAGGATGAGGATGTGCACGTCCTTGATAGGGAGGAATGCTGGTTTGAACTGGGACTCAAAGAGGTCATCTATGTGAAGAGGGAACGACCATCCCTTAACCGGGGCGGGGGGGGGCTAAGGGTACATCTGTCGCCATCTTACAATGCTGTGATTTCAACTATTCCCCAGTCCTCTGTGAATAGCACAGCCACTGAAACTCTAGGTAATGGTCACGGCAGTTTGCATGTGAAACTGATCGTTGGCTTCAGTCATTGTGCAGCTGTGCTGTTTATAAGGGTGGGGATACCTGCAGTCAGTTGAGACTGACGAGATCACTTGGATGAGTGATAAAACGTTTCTCCCATTAAGTTAAACATTGTGTCCAGATGAACTGATTCACCTGTCTGTGACACTCATAACTGTTGATGTGAAAAGAGGACACTGACAGCAGCGCACGGACAGACAAGACAGAGCAGCACAGCACAACAGCAGCACTGTGCAGCAGCTAGATATTCAGACCATCGAGGGAAAGTGAAACATATGCACAGATCTATTATATTGTAATTTATTCCCATGCATGCTGCTCATAGTAATCTCAGTCAGCGTCTCTCCCTCTCCTCTAGCGCTGTGCACATGCAGGCAGGCCTGCGACTTACTGCCACTGTATGAAATAGCCATTCTTCCAATAATAATTTCCTGTCCTGATCCACCTAGTTATATATACTGTTCTTGGTGCATTCTTGGTTTTCATAGCACCCTCAATCTAATCTAGACTGGTACAGTTGGATTTTTCTTGACTTTGTTTTAAATTACACTTTTTTGTTATTCTGACATATACACACACAGGAGGCAGTATATATAATTTTGTTAAAAGAAACACTCAACGATAGGAAAAGTGCTCAACAAATAAGGAGCAAAATAATCCAGTGATTCAAGTAAATTCTTTATGAGACAGTACAAGCCTGTTTCATGCCATAAGCAATCATCAGCTGTATATATATATATAGAGAGAGAGAGAGAGAGAGAGAGAGAGAGAGAGAGAGAGAGAGAGAGAGAGAGAGAGAGAGAGAGAGAGAGAGAGAGATAGCGTTTTTTTCCTCCGGAAACTCTCAATGGAGAGTAAGCGTTCTCATCAAATGAGGAGTAGAATATTAAGTCAAGTCAAGTCAATTTTATTTGTATTGCCCAGTATCACAAATTACAAATTTGCCTCAGTGGGCTTTACAGCAACACAACATCTTGTCCTTAGACCCTCTCATCGGATAAGGAACAACTCCCTAACAGGGAGAAAAAATAAGAGGAGACTTTAGGGAGAGCAACAGAGGAGGGATCTCTCTCCCAAGACGGACAATGCGCAATGGATGTTGTGTGTACACAACTTACAGAATGAAACATTGAAAGAGGATAAACAGAATTATAATGAAATTATAAAATTTATGAAGAATATGATGCACAGGATGCCGAGCGGTGTCCAGACGCCACCGGAAAACCCCATGACCCAAGCCGCGTGACCAGCATCACCATGTGAAAAAGATCTATATGGGATATATAAAAAGAAAATGTGATGAGGGGAATGCCAAGCAGCGTCCAGGTGGCAACCACCGTCAGCATGGAGACCTAGGAGGAGGACCGACTGCACGTGCACACAAGGGAGACTCACATGACACCATTCACACAGAAAAAGAGAAAGGAGAAGACTTTATTCAGAGAGAGAGAAAAGACATGAGAGAAGAGAACAGTTTGCAATAGTCATTAGCCGTAATCAATTAAATCATCAATTAGTCATAATCTAGACGCTATAATCTCGTCGGCAGCTCCACAAACTTCCATTACATTGATAATTGTCATTCCGGTTGTGTAAAACCCATCAGATTAAAAAATTCCAGTGTAGCTGCAGTGATTGTAGGGGGTCCAAGAACACCTTGAAAAAGGGAAAACATTCACAACACAGTAGGTAGGCTAATGCTAATGGTTCCGAACAAATTTATTCTACCATCACATAACCAGTTAATCTTGCTTCCATCTTTGTAACGTTTGCAAAATATGGCACATTAACAGTGTGTGACGCCGAAACCTCGTGCAGCATAGCTGTGGCCATTGTCCTTACTGTGGCCGTCCACCACACTGACAGACAGCTCACACTGAGGGAATAACATGCAGGGAACTGAAAAGCGCCATGACGAGGAGATGTTGGCAGCTAAGTAAGACATTGTTCTGCAATGACAACTATTCAATGACATTAAGAGTAGATCAACTACACATTTCCAAGGTATATTTAATAATTTCTTGTGTCAGTAACTGGTCTCTATATGTGTATGTTGAGTGAGGGTAGGTAAACAACTTGACCTTCATGTGTGAGGCATGAAGTGCATACACATTGGAATTAAATTCAGTTACTGGGAGCGGATCTAATCAGCTCTACGCCAAAACATTAACCTTCTGAATGGCCACAACTTCCTCTGGGACACGCCGGCTCCGATCTGTGAATAGGAAACATCAAGTGCAAATTATTTGGAATTTCCTCTTGTGTGACTTTTCTTCCAAAGATGTAGATTTCTATACCTATTATATTGTTATACAGCTGCCTGGTTGCTTGTTATTGTATTAATAATGAAATCAATTCATTAATAAAGTGAACAAGATTATTTTTGTTCCCAAAGACTCCAGTTAAGAGAACATCCAGTCAGTTCATCGTGATCCACTTCTGCAGGCTGGACAGTTGTCATTACTCAAACAATATCACAAATACTGTAAATCTCAAATATGTTATTTTTATTTTCATCAATTAAATTTAGACACAGACACATACAGTAAAATATAATACAGCACTACAATACAATTGATCCACCCCCAGTAACTGAATTTAATTCCAATAAGAAACCAGTAAAATGTTCAATTTCTCACATTTACAACAAACCAAATTTCATGAAACTCGGTTCAGAATTTAGCAAGGTGCACTCGATTTTGTAGTGAAGTCTGCATCCCTCTGTACACGTTGTTTACTAGCTGATCTTAACCGCCCCACAATGGCGACTACGCAGACGCTCATCAAATCACCAACACAGTATCTACGTTTTTATATCTATGTGCATACACATGTATATTAATAATAATATTGAATTAAACTTATATAGCGCTTTTCTAATAGGATGGAGCTGTTTGGCTTACACAGGTAAATCATGCTAACGCAAACACATTTACTCACATTAACATTACCACATCTTTTGCTATCTTTTGAACAAAAAATATTGAAAAATAAAATTTAAAAGATTAATTTAAAAATTTACCAAAACTTAGTTTTAATTTTAAATTCAAAATTAAAATTGTTTTTAATTTAATAAAAAAATTTGATATCTTGAACAAAAGTGGAGGTATGTGCCTCTTCCGTGACTTTCTGCTGTCGTAAAGGAAGTGACGTACTTGATTCGTCAGGACCCTTCTGCAAACCCCATTGGTTCACAGAACTAGGGCCTCAGGAGGGAGGTCTACAGTCGCACCCTTCTCCACGAGCTAGCAAAAAGCAACACACACATGAAAACTAGATTTGTCAAGATACACAAAAAAGGCAGAAAAGGCATAACTCAGTAGAGTGAATACAGTAGATAAACTAACAATACGTTTAACGCAATAAAGACGAGGAAGAATAAATAAAAATTATAAAGAAAATGTAGCAGAACGTGAGGCGAGGAGTAGTCGATCCCACGCAGTTTTTGTTTCCGGATGATGAAGTGTACGTACTGTAAGTTCTCTGACGTGTGTCACCCTCAAATGTCGCCTCGAGATCAAATGAGAAACCAACAAACTGTCTTCCACCACTCCATGACACGCACCCACCCTTCCTTTTCTTCCCCCTCCTTTCCAGCCGTTCTTCAGCATTTCATTTTCCACTTGACCCTGCAAATATATCGCCCCCTCTGCTTTTTTTTCCCCATCCCTCCATCCCTCCATCCCTCCTCATTGATTATTTTTGGTGGTTCTGAGGGAGAGATGTGAGTCATTACTAAGTAGCAGACAGCCATACATCACCTCAGCTAGCTTGACAGTTAATGAGAAAGACTGGACGTATTTCATACACACACACACACACACACACACACACACACACACACACACACACACACACACACACACATATATATATATGCCAAGAGAAAGGGAGAGAGAGGAAGTGTGTGTGTGTGTGTGTGTGTGTGTGTGTGTCTGTGTCTGTGTCTGTGTCTGTGTGTGTGTGTGAAAAAGTGTTTGGAGGCATCTCTCTTATTCCAGATGCAATTTTAGGAAACTGTACATATGCATTTCCAAGGATGTGACATTCAGCAGTAATTGTGTGTGTCTGTCAAATTGAATAACATAATAATAATGATAATAACAGCAACATTAACCCTACAACAGCATTTCTGTATCATAAATTATGATGTGTTTTTTTTTGTTTTTTGCTTAAATCTATTTTACTCTGATTATGTTTCACACGCTAAATGAGTAATGCAAAAGTCATCCATAATTAATTAAGCCAGATATTATTATTGATCCCTAAGGGCTCATACATTGTTCTGTTTATAATTAGAGTTTTGTTATTTACTTCCTCGCTCCCTCTCTAGACGTACAACGACCCTGGGGAGACCAAAAGCTCCCAGACGAGCCAGCCTTCACCCCACATGATGTCCGCCAACCCCCCTCTCTACAGTGTGCCAGCTCCTCCGCAGGCCTCCTCGCCGTACCTGGGGCCAGGGGCCTTCCCGCTCACCGACCTGCAGAGCTACGCAGGACACGCCCCCCGCCACGCCCTGTCGCGGACCCTTAGCCAATCGCAGATGCTGCCCAGCATTAGTGCCTCTCCCCCCTCCTCCTTCCAGATCAGCCCACCGCTGCACCCCCACCAGCAGCTCTCCCTGCACCAGAGCTCCCTCCTCAACCAGCCAATCCGCATGCAGCAGGTCCAGTCCCAGCCAATCATCTCTCACCAGATGGGGCTGCAGGCCTCCCTTCACTCCCCGCCCCCCGGGCAGCAGGTGAGGCTCCAGGGAGCCGCTTTGAGTAACGTGCTAACGGGACGCTAACCGATTAAAACAGTTTGGCATTTCTGCTGATAAAAGAAATGTATGCCCTGGATTCACTCCCTCTTATTCTCTCCCCCTCCCACTCTGTCTGTTTGTCTGTCTATCCACCTATCGTCTGTCTGTCTGTCCACCTATCGTCTGTCTGTCTGTCCACCTATCTATGTATTGATCTATCTTTCCTGCTGCATCTCACTCTTTCACTCTGTCTTTTCTTTCCAATGCATAAACATGCATGGTACACTTTGCTCTCTCTCTCTTTCTCTCTCTCTCTCTCTCTCTCTCTCTCTCTCTCTCTCTCTCTCTCTCTCTCTCTCTCTGTCTGTCTGTCTGTCTGTCTGTCTGTCTGTCCAGACTTTCTCCCACCTCCAGTCAGAGTATCAGAAGAGTGTCGGCGGCCCCCAGTCTCCAGGAGCCCCTGGTCCCGGTCCGGGCCCCGGAGTGCCGCAGGGCCACGACTGGGATGGTGAATACTGCAATCGGGAGTGTGGCAACCACTGCAGGTCAGTGGAGACGGAAGGAAATGTTGTTTTCTAGTGTCCTCTGTGGTCTCTAACGCTAAAATTATACACAAATTTTTAAAATCAGAAAATAACAAAAATACCATACAGGCTTTAATGATATCTGGCTGTGGAGATTTTTTTGTTATCTTATTTTTGTCAGAGACAAAATATTATGTAAAACATTTTTGAAAAAAGTTCAAGTCAAGATCACAGGATTCTGTTTTTATAAATGGTGTTTTTTGCTAAAAGTGTGATGTTGTGTTGTGACGTTTTGTCAGCTATTTCATGCCTAATCGAAATCTACACAAGAAGTCACTTTGGAGTAATCATATTCTGTCATGTCAGCAGTCTCCTGCTAATTCAAAATATATTAAAATGTAAAAAAAGTTGTTGAGAGGTGTCGGCGCCATCCCAGTGCGATAGGGAGGGACAGCTGGCCTGGTAATGGAGAGATAATACGGCTCGTCATGTGTTTGTCAGACGACAGAGGAAAACAGATGTACCAAACCGAGGGTTTTTTTTTCTCTCTTTGTGATTGTTCTAAACGGCCTGGCAGGCTTTTCACTTCTGCATAAATCTGCAACTTTAAAAGATGTTTACGGCCTGTGGATTGTGCTGGGGGGAAAACTGCTAATGCCATGACTTTCAGTATTTTAGCAGTTTGCAGAAGTCTTTCAGTCAGTCTCACACACCGCCATCTACACAGTGCCCATCATGATGCTGGTTGTCCGTCATGATGCTGGTTGTCCATCATGATGCTGGTTGTCCGTCATGATGCTGGTTGTCCGTCATGATGCTGGTTGTCCGTCATGATGTCGGTTGTCCATCATGATGCTGGTTGTCCATCATGATGTCGGTTGTCCATCATGATGCTGGTTGTCCATCATGATGCTGGTTGTCCGTCATGATGCTGGTTGTCCATCATGATGCTGGTTGTCCATCATGATGCTTGTTGTCCATCATGATGTCGGTTGTCCATCATGATGCTGGTTGTCCATCATGATGCTGGTTGTCCGTCATGATGCCGGTTGTCCATCATGATGCCGGTTGTCCATCATGACGCTGGCTGTCCAGCCCCTCGTTGGTCATGTTCATATTTTCACCAGAACAAAAGCTGTAGTCAGATTCAACTTTCCATGTCTAAAAACCTTGAACACAATAAAAAAATATATACTATATATTAGTAAATTACTAATATGGTGCTTTTTTTATACCTTTATCGATCTGCTCTCTGTTGTCTGAACACCTGTGAGGGTGTGGTCCAGTCCTCATTAATATTCATGAGCTGACCTTTGAGTGACAAGTGCAAGCAAGAGTTTGCAGTAAGGGTGGGTGGGGTTTCATATCTCGATGACTTGATCTGATTGGCTGTATGTAAATGAGTGTCTGATGACATCATGACTATCAGGAAAAAAAGATTTGAGTGAGAGAAGCTGACCTAGGGGGCGCTGTTTTAAAAAGAGAAAACTAGACAAACTGGGTTCTAGCAGGAGACGGTACAAAGTGCCTGATGGTTAAAGCGATAAGTGATGTTAGAAAATACTCTTGTTTAGAGTCTGGCCCACCTTTAATAAGAAACACACCTTCTTCCTGTCTGAGGTGAAGACGTGAGGACCGTTAGAAGTTGCAACAGTCTCACACTCGTGGATTCAGTACAGCTTTAATTCAACGGGTGTTTCGCCAGGTCAGCGGGCTTCATCAGGATTTTGACATTAAAATTCACAAAAGACCCGAAAAGGCTGATTCCGGCCCTGGTCTCACCCGCCGCCGACGTCACAAGTGTCCATCAGCTATGCGTTGTTTTCCTTCCACACTCCTGTCAGAAGACGTCACAGCTGCAGGAACAATGCTCTTTACACACATTTCTGCAATAAATAATAAACAACGTAGTCAGCATCTGTTACACCCCAGCCAATTACCGCCGCGCACCGTCTGACAAAATGACATGATACTGATGTGTGTACTGTTACATGCACTCGTACCTTCATTAATAACCACACGTGGGCCTCTGTCTGTGTTTCTCAACCAGCGGCAGCATGATAGCCAGGGACAAGCCGCTCTACCTCACCTGAAGACGAAGATGAAGATCGTGGGCTGTCAACAAAACACACAACGACACTGGGGAGTCTACTCTCAACTGCCCCCCCTCCCCCACTCTTCCCCTCCCCCCTACCGTACCCATGCTTACATACACATTGACACAAATACATGCGTACATCCACAAACACACATGTACACACACACACACATACATACATACACACATACATACATACATACATACACGCACACGCATGCACTCCGCCTTCGCGACACCACCACCACCACCTTGGTTTGTTTTTTTTGTCAACGCAACGACGATTCCTCGCAGTTTCTTTACAGATTTATGAAGTTTTGTTTTTTTTTCTGCACCATTTACCACAGCAGTGGTCCTCTTGCTGTTTCTGTTTGCTAAGCACTTAGAAAATAACCCCCCCCCACCCACTACCACCACCCCACCCACACCACCCAACCCGCCTCCCCTGGTTTGCTGTCAAGAGTTGTGTGTCTATCTGCCCCCCCACCCCCACTCCACCCCCCTTCCTTTCCAAAAACCAGGCAGGGCTGTAGAGTCTCACCATGGATGTCCCCTCAGGGACCCCCGTACAGCTTTAATTAGAATGGGAAGAGAAGAAGAACCTTCTTCTTTAATCATTTTTAATTTCCTTTTGTGTGCGTGTTTGTTTGTTTTTCTCTCGTTGTCTTGTTGTTGCTGTTTTATTTATTTTTGCCTCTTTTTTTTTTTTAATCTTTCTCTCCCTCTCTTTCTTTCTTTTTTTCTGTTTTTTCTTTGCCAGTAAGCACGTTGGGCCCCGTTCCTGTAAGGGAGGCATTAACTTTTAGTAGGTTCCCTCGCCGGGCCCTTCGTGTTACAGTAGCCTTGCTGAAGGGCCCCCCCCCACCCCCCACCCGCAACCTAGTACAGAAAAGCTGGGACGGAGAAAAAGAAGCGGAAAACAAAAACAAAAGCATCTTTTGTAATGTGGAAGGACCCGCGGGGGTCTGCGGAGCTGTCACAGTGTGATTGTAAATATCACTTTTATGGGATCAAATTGGGGATTTGAGGTCCAGATAGACTTGTTTCTCATTCAATATTACATGTGGGTCATCAGTTTGTATCTCAAAATATATTGTGCGTGCATATGTGCATGTGTGCGTGTTTGTGTGTGTGTGTGTGCATGTGTATGTGTGTGTGTGTGTGTGTGTGTGTGTATGAGTGCAGGCAGGCACATATGAATGTATGGACACGTTAGTATTACTGCATTCACAATGAGTATTTTGGGTGTGCAATGGTGTGTGTGTGTTTGAATGTATGAGTGTGTGTTTGTGTATGTGTGTGTGTGCATGTATGCACCCACGCGCGCGCATGTGCACACACACACACACACACACACACACACCCCCCCGTGCGCGGGCGGGCATGTTTCGGTGTTTGGGATTGTGTCGCGAGTTTGAGGGGCCTCGTGCAGCTGGGTTTCAGAGGAGCGCTTGGCACACTCCATCTCACATTAGATCTGTGCTCACTGGTGTGTGTTCTTTTCCAATAAACTCCAATCTAAAACTGAATACAGAAGATGTGTCCTGCAGACGACTAAATGGAAAGAGCCAGGTGAGAGATGGACGGGGAGAGTGATAGACGAGGGGAGAGAGAGACAGCGTTGGAGGGAGGGGGAAAAAAGGAGAAGGCGTGAGATAAAAATGAAAGAAGGCGAGAGTCACGCAGGTGTACTGCCTCAAAATCCCCCTCTGCCCACACCCCCTTGTTTCTCTCTCTCCCTCTCTCTCTCCCCCTCTCTCTCTCTCTCTCTCCCCCTCTCTCTCTCTCTTTCTTCTCTGCTGGTAAATGTCAGTCTCCCCTCTTCCGCGGTGCAGAGGTGAGCTCGTGGGCTATGTGAATGGAGCCGTCACATCCACACGCCGGTGAACCGAGAAGTTTCTAGTAGGGTCTCTTAGGTGTTGGGTTGTGTTGAACTCATCTTTTCTTTTTTCTTTTCTTTTTTTAAGTTTTTTGTGATTAATATGAATGCATTTTGTTGACAAAGGCATCTGTTTTTATCTCTTACTGTAGCATAATTTCAGTTTTAGTTGTAACAGGAATATAACATTTTAAGTTGTGTATAAACCTGCCAATTGTAGTTTTATTTGTAAAGCCAGTAATGATAAATATTTTAAATGGTTATCAACCTTTTTTTTTTTTTTTTTTTTGCAATTTGCCCATCGGCCATTTGACAGGTTTCCTTATTTATGAAAGAAATGAGTTTTTTTTTTTGCTTCTTATGATAGAGGTGCATTTTTATTCTAATTTTATTGTTTTTCAATTTGGTTTGAAAATAATAATGATCATGATGACGACGATGATGATGATGATGATGATGACGACGATGAGACGATGATGATGATGATGATGATGATGATCACAAATGGTGATGATTGCTTTATTTTTTACATCTTGGGGTGCTGGTCCTTTCTTTCCTTGCCAGCGGCATCAGTTTGTGTCACAACGCTTCTTTTATTTCAAAATCTGCATAATAATAATAATAATGATAATAATAATAAAAACAAATAAACAAAATGACCATTGTCTGATGCCTCTTAATTTCACAGTTGACTTTTGGTCTCCCTTCTTTTTGCACTTTTTTTTTTTGTAGCCCGGGTGACAAAACCATCACACCTTCTCCCGGACAGCCTAAGTGTTGTTTAGAAGCTGCGTTAACACATCCGGCATGTTGTGTCTTTCACTGCATTAGCATTTCAGAAGGTTGCACGTGCATTTTCATATTCATGCGAAGCTGGAGGCGCTGGACACCGTCAGCCCCGGCTAATTAGCCGTGTCTGTGCTGCGGATACTGGTCGCGGGTACTGGAGGTGAGTTGTCTTCCGCACGGGGGGAGCAGATGCGAGGAGGAGACGCTCGCTTTGCTCGTGGAAGTGTTGCACCGTGGGCGTCCGCGTGACACGGCGGAGAGGCGCGCGCGGCGCACAGACCCACCCAGGCTTCCGTCCAAATACTGATTTTTACACCAACTGCACCCAAGTCTTCTTGCGGCCTTTCTAGATGAGTGAGCGACAGACAGAATGGTGGGGAGGGGGGGAGACAGACAGAAAGGTGGGGGAGGGGGGGAGACAGACAGAAAGAGCGAGAGAGAGAGATGTGGAACTGTGAGGACCATTCCATTCGATGTTTTATTCATTTTACGTCCGCCAGCACAACTCTTCCTCTCTCTTCTTCTGCCGTGTTGACCTGGCAAACACACCATCATTGAACAGCTGGAACAGCTGCCCCTTTGTGATACCACACACACGTGACATGAAAATCACACTAATGCTTTCTTTCTAGATTTAAAAAAGAAAAAGGTTTGGGATTCAACCCCCCCCCCACCCCTGCCCTTATATGCGGTGTGTGAGTAATTTTATGTGCATATTTGCTGAGGATTGTTTCATGTTTCTGTGCGCGTCCGCGTGCGAGGGAAAATAGATGTGTTGATGCATTTTTCCCATGTATTTGGCTAATGCATCAACCCCCCCCTTTCTCACGCTCCCTCTCTCCCCCTCTCTCTCTCTCCACTCTCTCCCTCCATCTCTCTCCCCCTCCCTCCCTCCTCCTCTCCCACCCCCACTCGCTCTCGCTCCATCCCTCCCTCCCCCTCTCTCTCTCCACTCTCTCGCTCCCTCTCTCTCTCTACTCTCTCTCTCCCCCTCACTCCCTCCCCCTCTCTCTCTCACTCCCTCCCTCCCTCCCCGTCTCTCTCCCTCCCTCCCCCCCTCTCGCTCCCTCTCTCTCCCCCTCCCTCCCCCCCTCTCTCCCCCTCTCTCTCTCCACTCTCTCGCTCCCTCCCCCTCTCTCCCTCTCTCTCTATCTCTCCCCTCTCTCGCCCCCCCCCCCGTAGAGGAACATACAAAACTGGTTCAATGCATATGCATCACAATAATAATCCATTCTCATGATTCACCTGCCTCCCCCCTCTCACTCCTGAGACAGCGTTTCTCTCACGGTGCAGGTTGTGCGTCCACAGCCAGGCCAGCAGGACTGTCCTCACCACTATATATATATATATATATATATATATATATATATATATATATATATATATATATATATATATATATATATATACACACACACACGTACACACCAGACAGTAGTGAGAGGAGAGACGGTATCAACATGGCACTTGTGTCGGTGCCCTTACTCCCCTCCCTTGTCTCAGAGTCAAAGTCATGAGGGGCAACGCAGAACCAAAACCTGCAATTTATGGATGGAGGACGCCACCGACAAGAGGTGCGTGTTACAGACCAGCCGAGTTTCCATGGATGTGAAAGGGCCACTGTTGCTGCAGAATGGCTGACGCAGGTAATAGCATGCTGTCTGAGAAGAAGAGGAAGTCAGCCTGGAAAATTCCTCCAGTAAGAACGAACACAGAACATCCACTTTGCTGTTTGTGTTAGCGTCGTGAATTTAGATCACAAAATGCAGAAACTGAAACCCCCATCAGGCACAAAGACGTATGTGGTTCCAGTCTCTTTCATTCTGGCCTTGGTTAGTCTGGCTGCGTGTGATCTAAATGGATGTTTCTGAGCTTTTTCACCTTGGTCCTATTTTCTCCTTAACTTGGTCGTGGTCCTTTAACCCATATTTTTGTTATTCTGTTGCTGATCGGAAAACAGTTGTCATCATCATCATCATCATAAACCATCGCTGGTGTATTGATGATCTGTTGTTACACACACACACACACACAAACACACATATATATATATATACAGAGAAAGAGAGAGAGATCTACATATGTGTGTATGTGTGTGTGTGTGTGTGTGTGTGTGTATATGTGTGTGTGTGTCTGTGTGTGTGTGTGTTTGTTGTTTTTCCAGATCTTCTGATCGAGAATTTATCAAACAATGGAAACTTCCAGCTAGCGACCGGCCTACACAATGTTGCACAACATGTCTTTTATATTTCCTCTTCAAGGGTTTTCTCTCTTGTTTTTTGTTCTTTTTCTTAATTTTCACTCGTTTGCCATGGCGACATAACTCACCGGCACTGGTTTCCAAGTCAACATGTATATCGTCTTATCCGGGCTGATTGCATGATTGGTTCTTTAAACTCAAGACTTAAGTGGAGGAGAAGGTCAGTGATGGCACACACACACACACACACACACACACACACACAGGGGCGGATCGTGCAGCAAACAGTCAGAAAGGTTTTCAGTTGCAACTTTGTTTCTGCGGTGCAGAGAGAGACAGAGGGGGGGGAGGGGGGGAGAGAGAGGGAGAGAGAGAGCAGGAAATGTGGGCGGTTTAAACAAGAAACGGGTTTCGCTATGTCTTTAGAAGGGGTTAGTTTTCTCTTTTTATGCTGATTATAAAGAATAAAAGTTCATCTCCATAACAATATGTGACCGCCGTGGAGATGAGACAACAGTGGATTGTGACAGGAAGTGAGGCCGAGTGGTGCATGTGGAGGTTTATTTACTGCGCACTCCTGTGTGTGTCTGTGTCCATTCTGTCTGTCCGTGCGCTCTGATGGAGGACATCCCGTCCGTCCATCATCCGAACCGCTCGGTCCTGCTCTCAGGGCCGCGGGGATGCTGGGCCTATCCCAGCAGTCAGTGGGCGGCAGGCGGGGAGACACCCTGGACAAGCCGCCGGGCCATCACACAGGGCTGTGTAGGACATGTGCTCTGCAAATACACACAACAATGCATTTCAACACCTAACTGCAGCAGACGTTTCAGTATTTACTTTAGATACCATAATGAACTCCAGTTTTATTGCACCAAAAATGAAAATTTCAACAGGAAAAAATATCATTAGGTTTCTCATACAGGTACACACATCCATATTGCCTGCCGCCACACACCTCCACCCAGCTCCCTCCCACTCTATCTGCTCGTTCATGGGTGATGTGCATGAAGACCTGCAGATGAGACACAGCAGGCGCGTTATTCCAGCGGCGTCCTGAAGCCTCCGTCACACACATTAGCGAAACCTCAGCCGAGACCGAGTCTTTATCTATGACTCGGTAACCCCAATTTGATCGTCTCAATATCGACCCGGCTGCTCGGCTCAGACCTGAGAAAATGGTCATTTTCACACGGCTTCTACTTTTTTGTTTGAGAAGTTTCGACGGCGTCTAAAGACGACGCTAGACGGGCTAAACATCCAGTAGAAGGCCTGCATGCAGGATTCTGTCAGGGAACTTGCTAAATGTACAAAGAGGAGCACCAACAAATGCATGCGGGGCAGAATTAGGCCGTTTCCCACTGATAATAGATATCCAGAAAAGATCACTTAAATTCTGGACGCCCTTTAAATCAAGTCCCCGCGACACATTGCCATTTAAAGCAATCCAAATCCAAGAGCTAGCAAAGAGTCCCGTCAGTCAGCTGGTTCTGAAACTAACTAACCCGTAACCGCTAACGCAGACGAGTTTCAGACCAGCGCTGCTCAGCAACCACAGATTACAGTACAGCAAATCATCACACAATGCAACAACTCATATCTGGAACACTGGGACACAAACGCCAAATTACAACACAAATTAGACTGTTATCGGGCCCGAAAGACAGAATACAAATGGGCCGACTGTCCCTCCACTGTCAGAGACAGCAAGCTGAGACACATCCTGACCAAGGACAGGCTCTCTGACCACAGTCCAGCCACTGAGAAGGGCAGACCCACAACAATCTGGGCTACCAAAAGAGCTACCAAAAGAGCTACCAAAAGAGGGAAAACCTTTTTATGCATAGCAGTACTAGCCTGTATCGTACGTCGCGCATTCATCAGCTGCCAATGTGATTCCATATATATCTATATCTATATATCTATATATATACACTACCGTTCAAAAGTTTGGGGTCACATTGAAATGTCCATATTTTTGAAGGAAAAGCACTGTACTGCTCAATGAAGATAACTTTAAACTAGTCTTAACTTTAAAGAAATACACTCTATACGTTGCTAATGTGGTAAATGACTATTCTAGCTGCAAATGTCTGGTTTTTGGTGCAATATCTACATAGGTGTATAGAGGCCCATTTCAAGCAACTATCACTCCAGTGTTCTAATGGTACAATGTGTTTGCTCATTGGCTCAGAAGGCTAATTGATGATTAGAAAACCCTTGTGCAATCATGTTCACACATCTGAAAACAGTTTAGCTCGTTACAGAAGCTACAAAACTGACCTTCCTTTGAGCAGATTGAGTTTCTGGAGCATCACATTTGTGGGGTCAATTAAACGCTCAAAATGGCCAGAAAAAGAGAACTTTCATCTGAAACTCGACAGTCTATTCTTGTTCTTAGAAATGAAGGCTATTCCATGTGAGAAATTGCTAAGAAATTGAAGATTTCCTACACCGGTGTGTACTACTCCCTTCAGAGGACAGCACAAACAGGCTCTAACCAGAGTAGAAAAAGAAGTGGGAGGCCGCGTTGCACAACTGAGCAAGAAGATAAGTACATTAGAGTCTCTAGTTTGAGAAACAGACGCCTCACAGGTCCCCAACTGGCATCTTCATTAAATAGTACCCGCAAAACACCAGTGTCAACATCTACAGTGAAGAGGCGGCTGCGGGATTCTGGGCTTCAGGGCAGAGTGGCAAAGAAAAAGCCATATCTGAGACTGACCAATAAAAGAAAAAGATTAAGATGGGCAAAAGAACACAGACATTGGACAGAGGAAGACTGGAAAAAAGTGTTGTGGACGGATGAATCCAAGTTTGAGGTGTTTGGATCACAAAGAAGAACGTTTGTGAGACGCAGAACAAATGAAAAGATGCTGGAAGAATGCCTGACGCCATCTGTTAAGCATGGTGGAGGTAATGTGATGGTCTGGGGTTGCTTTGGTGCTGGTAAGGTGGGAGATTTGTACAGGGTAAAAGGGATTCTGAATAAGGAAGGCTATCACTCCATTTTGCAACGCCATGCCATACCCAGTGGACAGCGCTTGATTGGAGCCAATTTCATCCTACAATAGGACAATGACCCTAAACACACCTCCAAATTGTGCAAGAACTATTTAGAGCAGAAGCAGGCAGCTGGTATTCTATCGGTAATGGAGTGGCCAGCGCAGTCACCAGATCTGAACCCCATTGAGCTGTTGTGGGAGCAGCTTGACCGTATGGTACGCAAGAAGTGCCCATCCAACCAATCCAACTTGTGGGAGCTGCTTCTGGAAGCGTGGGGTGCAATTTCTCCAGATTACCTCAACAAATTAACAGCTAGAATGCCAAAGGTCTGCAATGCTGTAATTGCTGCAAATGGAGGATTCTTTGACGAAAGCAAAGTTTGATGTAAAAAAAATCTTATTTCAAATACAAATCATTATTTCTAACCTTGTCAATGTCTTGACTCTATTTTCTATTCATTTCACAACATATGGTGGTGAATAAGTGTGACTTTTCATGGAAAACACAAAATTGTTTGGGTGATCCCAAACTTTTGAACGGTAGTGTATATAGATATATATATATGAAATCCAACTTAAAACTTTTTTAAAACTATTATTAAAACTTTATTAAATCTATTATTATTTAAATAAAATATAAATAAATAATTTAATAAAACTATTATTAAAACTTTTTTTCCCCTGTATCTGTGTTGATATTCCGCTCGTCATTAGTTGAGCACTTATAACACCATTGATGGTTTCGGAAAAAAAACGCTATATATATATATATATATATATGTGTGTGTGTGTGTGTGTGTGTGTGTGTGTGTGTGTGTGTGTATGTATATGTATGTATGTATGTGGTGTGTGTGTGTGATGCACAGGGCGTGTGTGATGCGTCAGTGCAGTAATACTGGGGTAGTAGTGCTTGTAGTTAGTGCATGCTGCATGCTGCTTCTGCTTGCTACTCTCTGCTCTCAGCTACTGCCGCCGGCTGGCCCTCTTTGTGGGGGTGAAAAGAGGAGCCGAGTGCGTAAGTCTCCCCTGCCGGTACATAGCCTTTCTACCGCCAAGACTCCTGCAGTGCCTCCTCGTGGCCACACACGGTAACTGGGTACCTTGCGGTCCCTGGCTAAACTGTAGGGGATCTCGGAGCTACAGTGGTCCACAGAGGTCTAATGCGCAGGCCCATGTGAAGTGGATACGCCCTGGCATTGACCAACCACTGTCCCACTGCCTTGTGGGTAAGTGTAGGACGACAAAGGCTAGGGGAGCGCACACCCTGAGAGAAAAGCAATGTGCATGGCGGCGCACGATAGGCGGTCCTCTGACAGACTGGAGCTCCGGCAGCCTCCTGCAGCTGTGGAAGAGTGCTGGTCGTCTTGGGCCCCCCTTGCCACCAGATCCCACCCTCTCACAGTGAAGAAGTGCTGCTGGGACATGCGCACCCCCAGCGGCACTGTAAATAATCTCTTTGCGCAGGTATCCACCTCTGCCTCGGTGAGACCAGCAACCGGAATATGGATCAAAGTCTGGTGGCGATGGGGTGTCTGGTGATGGGAGCAGGTATGAATGCACTGGAAGCTCCTAATCAGACCCCTGCACGCCAGCTGCACAGGGCTATTCATGGTCGCCAGCAGCTGGGCTTGAGTGGCAGCTGCTCTCGGCAGACCCCTGTGTGTCTGAGCAGCCCTATTTAGGAGCCACACTGCTCACCCCAACTGGGGAGGGGCCTAGAAAAGGTGGCTTAAACATTGCCCACTCAAAACATCCTGGATAGGCTACCGCACCTATCGGGACATTCCTCTCTGCGGTCGAAATTAAAAAAAAGAAAATAATTCCCTTTAAACTGGCAACATGGAACATAAGAACTCTGCTGGACGTTAATGCTGAAAGACCTCAGCGAAGGACTGCACTAATTGCAGCGGAACTCAATCGCTACAATATTGACATTGCTGCACTCAGTGAAACCAGGTTCCTGGATGAAGGCTCCCTGAAGGAGGACACCTACACCTTCTTCTGGAAGGGATACCCTGCAGGAGGACAACATCAGCATGGTGTGGGATTTGCAATAAAAAACAGCCTCCTACCAAGACTCACTGAAACACCGATTGGCATAAGTGAAAGGCTCATGTCACTCAGGATCCCTCTGGCCAAGAAACGTTATGCCACCCTCCTAGGTGCCTATGCACCAACACTGCCATCAGAGGATGACGTAAAGGACCGCTTCTACCAGTCACTAGATGAGGCTCTCCGTCATATACCCAAGGAGGACAAGATCTTTTTGCTGGGCGATTTCAATGCCAGAGTGGGGAAAGACAACAAGGTGTGGAGTGGTGTCATTGGTGGGCATGGCATTGGGAAAGTCAATGCAAATGGACTGCGCCTCCTAAGCCTCTGTGCTGAGCATGGCTTGACCATCACAAACACCCTCTTCCAATTAAAAAATAAGCACAAAACATCCTGGATGCACCCAAGCTCCAAACATTGGCACCTATTGGACTACATCATTGTGAGACGTGCTGATACAAAAGACGTCTTACTCACTCGTGCAATGAGAGGTGCCGAGTGCTGGACAGATCACCGGCTCATTATGACCAGGCTCCAGGTGGAGGTACGCCCTGCTGTTCGTCTCCAAAGGTCAGGAAAGAAGAGGCTTGACTGTACCCGGCTAGAAAAGGCTGAGGTCCAGAACAATCTCCGCCTCTCTCTGGCTGAAAACCTGGAAGACATTGAGCTTCTCTTGAGCACGGATGGTTCCATTGACAGGAAATGGTCTTCCGTGAGCTCCAGACTCTACAAGGCAGCATCCCAATCCATCGGTTACAAGAGCAGAAAAAACCAGGACTGGTTCAATGACAACACAGGCACAATAACTTCCATACTCAAAGGCATGCATAAAGCACAGAGTGCTGTCCTCAACAATCCCACATGAGCTACACTCCGGCAACAATGGCAAGCATCCAGGAGAGAGGTGCAGTCAAAATTGCGTGCCCTGCAGAATGAGTGGTGGATATCGAAGGCAAATTAAATACAATCCCATGCCGATAGAAATGATATGC
>NC_079212.1:135120060-135122560 GCF_029633865.1 Lampris incognitus
ACTTGACTTGGACCTGATACCTTCTCCAAACCCAAAGATAAAATGCTTTTAAAAGTGTGCAGCCAATCAACTCTCCATTTCCCCAATTACAGATCCACTTTGACTCCATCCATAAAAAAACACACATTTTAAAAAAGCATTCATAATTTGCACAATTTAAGTATATTAACTATTACGCTGGTATTAACATCTGAAATGGCATTACATTTGATGAGGAACACATAAGGACTCGTTTAGGACTTGGAAAACAAGGACTTGGTCCCCCCACCACTATACTATCTTAGTTTCCCCACCTCTTCTGTCACTTGATATTGACCATGTGGTTTCATTCGAGGTAGGATTTCACAGAAACTCCATCGATCAAGCTGTAAGTAAGACATTCTCCGTCACCTTTAACCCGTTTAAACAAATCAATCTTTTGATAAAAGTCTTTAAGTGTCTCTGATGTGTCAGCTTGATTTTCCGGGTTGTCGGTTAGCGACAAACAAGGTACAGACAGGCTAACGTTAGCTCTGTTGAACCGCTGCAAAAGCATCTATTTTATAATGTCAATGTTAAAGCATCCAGTCAGAATATGATGTAAATAATATGTAACATTTTAGATACTCAGCTGACAATGTGGCGTAAATACCAGACCAGACCTACTTCCAATTACAAACTTAAAACAACGATCCTGTATCGTTTCAGATGTGTGATAAATATTTGGGGTCGTTGTGTAAGTTTATATTAATATAAATCCCTCCTGTTCAGCCTGACGTCACATCTTCCAATAACTGCATGTTGGGTGGAAGTGCTTGAGAGGAATGGTTGTGTTGGGGTGACAAGGCTCCGCTCCAGATGTTGTGAATTAAAGGCTTGTTATTAAACTATGAGCTGATGACATTAGTAATAAGGAATTCAACTCTGTCATTCTCATGGCATTCCTCATCAGGCCAACCCTGTGACACATCTGAAAAGAGCAGAGAAATGACCCTGAGAGACGTGTCTACTAACCGGCTGTGGTCCAACATGCTGTCTGTTGGAGCACAGCCGGTCCCTGCCGTACAATCTGGTCGTAAAGACTGATGATGTTCTTGGATTCAGCACCACAACATCAAAAGCAATGAAAAAACATTTGCCGTGTTTATTTTTGATCGATAGTTTTTTCTTTCTTTCTTTTCTTTAGTTAATAATAATAGCTGCATGCCTCATTGATTACGTCACCATCCTTGCGAGAACAGTAAAACATCCTCATTGTGTTGGCAATGTTGCTCTATTCAGTCTAATATGTGGGAGCAGCCTGTAATACAGGTCTAAGTAGCTAGCTAGCTAGCTAGCTAGATAGTTTAATATCAAAACATAAGTTTATCATATGAGAAAACAAGTTCATGCTTACAAATAACCATCTGGATATGTTTAAAAAAAATCTCCCTCTCACCCTTTTTTGGGTGGTGTGTGTCCTCCTCAAGCTCAGGTCCTCTACCAGAGGCCTGGGAGTTTGAGGGTTCTGCACAGTATCTTAGCTGTTCCTAGGACTGCACTCTTCTGGACAGAGACCTCAGATATTGTTCCTAGAATCTGCCGGAGCCACTCTCCTAGTTTGGGGGTCACTGCCCCTAGTGCTCTTATTACCACTGGGACTACTATGGATTTGACCTTCTACATCCGATCTAGTTCTTCCCTCAGCCCTTAGTATTGCTCTAGCTTCTCACGCTCTTACTTCCTGATGTTGCCATTGCTCGGGATTGTTACATCATTCACTACTGCTGTCTTGTGTTCCTTGTTGACCACCACAACGTCTGGTTGGTTAGCCAGCACCTGCTTGTCAGTCTGGAACTTGAAGTCCCACAGCATCTTACAGCGGGATAGCTCAGTTGGTAAGAATATCGGCTTCCCATGCTGGAGATTGGGAGTTCAAACCCTGGTTGGGACAAGTATCCAGTAATAGACTCCTACGTGGCTTAGACTCCTAATGTTATACAAGCCAGCTACCTCGGATATGAGTGAGAGTAACATGAATAGAGTCATACCGGCTTGGATGTCACCCGGGTTAACAAGGTCTGTGTCAGGTATTGGGGAACCAGGGCAACCTGATGAGAAATCAACTACTGGAACAAGACATTCATGGACAAGTGCCGACAACCTGGAATGATGAAATGCTACTATAACAGCAGACCCCGGGAGAGGGGCTATATGAAGCAAATGTGGGAACTGTGGACCAGTAGGAGACCTACTTTCACACTGACTCAGAAGCACACACACACACACACACACACACACACACACACACACACACACACACACACACACACACACGTCTATATATATATATATATATATATATATATATATATATATATATATAGCGGTTTTTTTCCAGAAACCATCCATGGTGTTGATAGAAGTGCTCCATGAATGAGGAGCGGAATATATATATCAATACAGATGCAGGAAAACTCCTCATTAGTTGAGCACATCTATCAACACCATTGACAGTTTCCGAAAAACAAGAAAAACGCTA